>NC_090268.1:380223911-380523911 GCF_040414725.1 Anabrus simplex | reverse complement strand
AGGCTCATTTCACGGCACCTTTTCAATTTAGAATTGCTGTCAAAACTTGAGGAAGATGGGGATCACAAAGACGACGACGACGACGACGACAACGAACAAGTAGATGACTATATTTTACAATGCAGTACGCACTTGAAGACTTAAGGAAATTCAAGAGAGCACAGTCTAATTAAAAATAAAGTAACCTAAAAATCTGAAGCATCTACAGAAGAAAGATTACTCTCTCACAGACCATACCTCAACTATAAACGGGGAACTTCAGGACCCATAGTAGCACTGACGTTCGAGACATCAAAGATTCAATACCCACCTTTGATAATAAAGGACATTATCCAGTCAGAAGGTGGATTATGGAATTTGAAGAAGCAGCAGTTCTGATGGGATGGGACAACATGCATAAATAACTGTTTGCTAAGAGAACATCGTCTGGCTTTGCAAAACTATTCATCCAAAGTGAATCTGGATTATCAACATGGAAGCAATTAAAAAAGGTTTTATAGAAGAGTATGATGTCAAGATAAGTGGTGCATACATCCATAGACCGTTGAGTAGACGGAAGAAGAGAAAAGGATAAACATTAAAAGTGTACCTGGTTGTAATGAAAGAGATTTTACATCGAGGTGAGATTGGTGATGATTCCCGTATTGTATTGTGCTTGTATTTTGAGTGAGATAAAAACGAGCTAACGAAGCACATTTTACGGCACCTCATCAATTTAGAATTTATGTCAAAATTTAAGATGATGTAGACGACAAAGACGACGACGAAGGAAAAGAAAGTAAAAATGAAGCTGATGCTATAGAAGATGAGTCCAGCAGTAAATTGATTCTGTATGGAACCAAGAATTTTAAGATATTTAAGCAAAAACTAAGTGACTATGAATGGGTTGTTGAGAACAGGAACTCAAAAGCTTTGGAGAAGAATGGAACACAGACATATACTTGAAGAGATAAGGGTGCAGTGGCTGCTGAAGAAAAACATAGAACGCAGAGATGTTCAGGCTGTAGTGAAGTAGGCCATAAATTCCCCAGTTGTCGTCACAAAGACAAGGCTCTGAAATGTTTAAGATATTATAAATTTGGTGGAGTGCAAGATGATGGATGGTAAGGTAGGTAGCGGTAACGCTTTAACGAAAACTGTAGCTCTGTTTCTTTCTACTAAATTAAGGGGAGATTAAAATCCCTATGCTTATAATGTTATATTTGCCATATTGGTGACCCCTTTCCTCATAAACAGTTTCAGGTAGAGACTTGAAATTTTTACTGAAGGTCATTGAGTACTTATAATGTACACTGTTCTACACTCAACATGATAGCTTACTTGGGAAATGTGTTTCAATTTTTTTTTTACAAATTACTTTTTTATTTCAAAATTTTGGAACGTTTATTAACATTACTCCCAAGATATAAAAGCAATTTACATGAGTGTAGATCCATTGTACTAACAGATTTTACGTAGCTATATATAAAGATTTTAAGTGCCTATCTGCCATAGTTTCTGAGATAATGGGTCATTTGTACAAGAAAAACATGTTTTTTCAGAAATGAGCATTTAAAACACACATGATTATTTTAATAAATGTTCATACAATTACTACAAGCACCCTGTTCCATAGTCTGGATCCTCCTTCTTATCTTCCACATCAAGTTCCCTGTTTCTTCTTTCTCTCCTAGCTCTTTTGGTCATGTTTTGAGCTGCAATTTCTGCCTTTTGTATCCGTAATCGATCCAGGTCTTCGAAACATCTGACAGTATTTTTACCTATTCTGACACCAATTTCCTGTAGGACATTTTCCTTCCAACATTGCCAGCATTGATGGACAGCCTTTTTGTCACCATTGTTGTAGAATATACGAATCTAAGTAACTTATGAATATATCACACCACAACCAAGTAATATTGAAAGTAAAAATACTGGGAAGATGCACACTCTTTACAACAAATATAAACAAATGTCCTCCACTACTGTTTGTTCGATGCTGCCAACCTAAAATAAATGAATATACCATGTCACCAGTTTTGGCAATCCTGATAATCTAAAACAAATGAATATAAGATGTACCACCTTCTACATAACATACTTTCTGAGACAAGCTTTAGAAGAAAGTGTTGCAGTATGGTGTGCCTCACAGATAAAAATGAAACAATATAATCTATATATCAATGTTATTTTAAACATACTTAAAACCATCATAGTTTAACAAACGATACGCCAAAATGAGCAGAAAAGACCCTGCTACTACTTGAGGTTAAAAAAAAAAGGAAAAGTCAAATTTTCACCAAAAAGGCTTTTAATATCCCCTAAGGAATTGCTAGTACCGTAATAAATATCTTAGTAGATAAGGAAAGCAGTATTACTTTGATCAATGAAGACATTTATGCACATTTAGGAACTCCTCCGCCTGCAAGTTTTGGGATAAATTACGTCGTTCCTAAATGCTACTTCCGCGCTGAGGTTTTCATTGTTGATGAAGCATTTGAGACCGCTGTTTATTGTGACGAGCAATAAAATCGAAGATGCCTCCAGTATTTGGAAATAATATTGTACAACATGCAGAAGTAGTGATAAATCCGAATTACGTTCGAATATCCAGCCAAAACCAGATATGTTTCACATGCAGATTAACGTTGATGAAGAGCAGCAAGTGGTTGTAGGTGAGCCTACAAATGATGACTACAAGCAGCAGGTTGAAGAACTGATTTCCCACTATGAACCTGCCAAAACGAAAAGTTCAGAAGTAGAATTGACCATTACGCAGAAGGAAGAAAATCCATTATTCAGCGGAGCATAACGACTTGCACCTGCAAAAAAGGAAGCTGTTAATGAGCAAGAGAACAAATGTCTAGAGGAAGGCATCATATAACCGAGCTCTTCTGAATATGCCAGCCTTGTGGTGGTCGTAGTTCGGAACAAAGGTGGTTTTCCTCGTTTGTATATCGACTATCGTAAGGTAAACAAGATCATCCTAAAGGATCGACATCCTCTGCCGCTCACAGGAGATATCGTAGATGAATTTCAAAGAACAATATTATTCAGTACACTCGACTTGAAACATGGATTTTTTCATGTGCCAGTAGAATCTCAGAGTAGAAAATACACTGCTTTTGTTACTAATTCAGGTCATTTTCAGTTTCTAAAGTACCATTTGGTCTGTGCAACTCACTGGAAATGTTCCAATGATTCATTATCTGTGTCTTCCGACCTTTAGTAGTTTAGGGCATAATACTCATTTACATGGATGATTTGATAATTCCAGCTAAAGATGAAAATGAAGCATTACGCCGCTTAAAGGTGATACTGGATGTCGCTAAAGACTCTATCCGTCGCCAGAGAAAAGTAAAGCTGTAATAAAATTTACCGAACCATGAAATGTAAAACAAGTGCAATGTTTCTCGCCAGAGAAAAGTAAAGCCGTAATAAAATTTACAGAACCAAGAAAATTAAAACAAGTGCAATGTTTCCTTGGTTTAACCGGATACTTTAGGAAGTTCATGTCAGAGTACTCCGTTATAGCTAGGCAAAGCGACATGCTGAAGAAAGACAATGAATTTCAGTTTTACTGACAACTGACAACAAAAAGGCTTTCTTCTTCCGGGTGTGGTTCGTGGTACTAAATTAGTCTATAGTGACACTACATAATATTACTCAAACTTTCAATGAGTAAATAGATACAGTGGCTCTTGGATAATTCGAAATTCTATAATATGAAATCGTCTTTAATTCGAATACTTTGCTTGGTCCCTAGAATTTTTTATGGAAACAGTGTGAAAGTGAACAATGGAAGGAAAAACCTGCAAGAGGTGTTTGATAACAGAGAGCCTAAAAGCATTTTCAATGTTTAAGGGCACGCCAAACAATACACTAGCATTTAAAGACAAAAAAGCCATGGAGGAAAGCTTAGTGAAGAAATAGTTACACTGTTGGTTGAAGCAAACATGGATAGGTCGGAAAACTGCCTTTCTTGATGATTGGGAAATCCGCTAATCCTCGATGTTTCAAAAATGCAAAAACAAAACCAGTTGAGTACGCATCCAGCGGAAGATCTTGGATGACAAGCAACATTTTCGAGGAGTGTCTCTTAAAATTAGATGAACAGTATCGCAATGAGAAACAAAAGCCAATAACACAAACGTGGTTTACAAAGAGTTACCGGGGTAAATGAAACTCAGTTTGTTGGTGAATGTTTATACTTTAGGGATTTTCAGATAATGTCTTAGTACATTACCGAGGAACGGTTACTTTTTTTATTGTACGAAATCCACGCGAGCGAAGCCACGGGTAACTGCTAGTCGTGTAATATAGGTAGTGGAGTGATAAAGTTCGTGGAATGACCGTCTAGTTTCACTGTGCTGCACTACAGCGGAGAGGCAGGAGGCAGTAACGTGTATACATTTTAAGCAGAACCACGGCCTCTGTTGTGAAGGATAGTTGAATGTCAGCAGCGGAACTTGAGAATGTTGTAGTATGAGCAACGGGCAAATTTCAAGTTCTGCCAAAAATTAGGCAAATCTGATTGCAGAACGTATGAAGTGATCATGTCAGAGTCACCCAGATCACCGTGGTGGGAAAAAGACGCGAAAAGACAGGTCAGAAGGACTATTATGATCCTCGAACTGTTAGAGCCAGACCATGAACATAATGACTAAAACGCACGCAAGTGAACGATGTGTTGCCTACACTATAGGCGTCAGTCCACGAACTTATTGACAGTATATTGAAACCACGTGTTTAGGAATAAGACAGGTGTACTGACACACAGTAATTATTCCCAACATTAACTGGGAATAGAACCCAAGGTTCCTGAGTGAGAAGCAGGCTCGGTGAACCTAGACGCCTGGACCGGCGAGTACAAGCCAGGAAATAAGTAATGTCTATACATATCTTACCGAATGTAATTTGTCCCGATCATTTAACAACTCTCTGTAACTGTATCACTTTATTAATACTGCCCACTCCTTAACAAACATTAATTTATCGCAGATATTTTACAACTCATTGCAATTTGCAAGTGCATTGAAGCGCACGGGACCGAGCGAGTTGGCCATACGTATAGAGTCACATATGCATGAGCTTGCATTCGGGAGATGGTGGGTTCGAATCCCACCGTTGATAGCCCTGAAGGCGATTTCTGTGGTTTCCCATTTTCACACCAGACAAACACTGTGACTGTACGTTAGTTAAGGCCACAATTACTTCCTTTTTGTACAACGTTAAACCACTTGCAAGAATAAGAATAAGAAGAAGAAATGGAGAAGCGCACGCGTGCCGCTAGTTAATAATATGTATTTTATTTTTCCTCGCCTATTTGCTGTTATCTGGCTTCAG
This sequence comes from Anabrus simplex, assembly GCF_040414725.1. Taxonomy (NCBI): domain Eukaryota; kingdom Metazoa; phylum Arthropoda; class Insecta; order Orthoptera; family Tettigoniidae; genus Anabrus; species Anabrus simplex. The sequence goes on along the minus strand of NC_090268.1, from coordinate 380,518,586 downwards.
CATCTGAATTAAGCTCTGTTTTATGGACAGCTGCCCTTCCTGACGCCAAACCTAATGAATGTATTCACTACTAGCAAATGTACCCGTGCTTCGCTACGGTATTCTACATTGTATTCGAATATCGAAGTAAATACTGTACATGCAGTAAATGAGACTGTTTTAAAATTGCATGTCTCTCAGCGTTATCCGAGAAACAGCATGAGTAGGTCCCCATTACGTTGTTTCCAATGTAAAGTGTTTGTTGCGGATATGTGATGATAACGGCAGGCTCACTTGCTTACTGCCATTCACAATCAAGTTGGGAAGTTTATATTATAATTGCAAGCCCCATTGCCTACTGCGCGGTCACAATCGATTTGGAGAGTTTTTTTTACAATAGCAGGCCCCTATACTACTTCCAGACATATAACAGTTGAGGAGTTTTTGTATTATAAAGGCAGGCAACTTTCCTACTACCAGTCGAAATTGAGTTGTGCAGTTATCATTATAATGACAGGCCTCTTTTCCTACTGTCAGCCAGCTTACTGCCAGTTACACCAATTAGGTGAGTTTCCATCAAAATAGCAGGCCACAATGCCTAATGCCAGTCACATTTTAGATGGGTACATTTATTTATAATGGCAGGCATCCTTGCCTACAGCCAAACACAATCCGTTAGCGGAGTTTTAAACAAAACTGCATGCTCGCTTGACTTGTGCAAGTCAAAACGAGAAGTGATTTTCAATTCATTACAATGGCAGGCCTTCCTTACTAATGCCAGTTACACAGGAGTTGGTGAAGGACACCATTCCTACTGCCAGTCAAAGTCGGTGTGGGGAGTACTGATTACAATAGCAGACACACCCTTCCTCCATCGCTACAAATTAATGTCAGTGAATATATACAGATCGGCATACGAAAATATATGCTTGTTTACAATACTGCAGACCTTTATTCACAGATTATCTGCTGCTAAACCGTACGTCATATCGATAAACGATTGTACCATAAGACGCCGGATTTAGCGGCCTAAATAGCTGGTCTTATGATATCTCATCTATTCATGAGTCAGATTAAGTTATAAATGTTGAATAGGGTAAATTTGTGCAAGATTGCATTACTTTTCGGATAATTATGTGACAGCTACATATATATCATTTAGCTCAAATATGGCTACTGGATGGGCCAATTTTCGTTTAGTGTTTGATGATTCTATCTTTCCTGTAACTGATTCAAAGTATGAATTATGCATGCGAAAAGCCCAAATTTACGTAACATCGATAAATAGAGAAAAATCAAACGTATAAGGGATACAGGTACGACAAAAATATGTAAGACCAAGGTTGTAGATCACTCCAAATTGAACGGAGATTGTGCCATTCGTTATGTGATAAGACTTCCCGAAGGTCTGAACCATCATTAAAATTGGCTTCATATTTCGATATTCTTCGGGGATAAAAAGTGAAATTTTAAATATCTTAGAAGTTTTCCGTCCATTACGTATAAGTATTCCAAATTTCAATTTTCTTGTTCGTCTGGCAGATTATGCCGCAATCTGGATTTTGGTTGAGGAGGGTAAAACTTAGGAATTTCAGGAAACTAAACCAAAATATATACAGATTGTCATTACAGTCGTTACGATGTAATTTATATAGATAAATAAGGAATCTGCTCCAGGTACAACCCCTTTGGGCTATGTCCGCTGGACTTAACCTGCAAAACCTACCGTTCATGATATCTCCCTTATTAATCCTACTGTCGCAAAAATGCACACGAAAAAATGATTTAGAAATGGATTCCCATCAAGTTTGGTCGATTTCAAGTCAGGTTGGTCTTGTACAGTATATATTGTGGAAGAGTAAAAACATAATTTCGGTTCCCTATAAACTGCCAGTCTATTCAAGGAACATGAAATGTTATTGACCTTTAAATCCCACCTATGGACAGGTGGATGCTAAATATAAAGTTTAGTTTAAATATCTTCTATATTTTTCAAGCTGTAAGAAATAAGCTTTACACGCACCCGCTCTTGAGTTACGTCCGGTGGGACTTGTACCGAAAAACGGTCCGTTAATGATATCTCCCTTATTAATCCTCGTATCGAAATGATGCACATGAGGAAAAAGGTTTAAAAATTAATTTCCGTTAAGGCAGGTAGATTTCCATGAGTTTTTGTTGTGTATATTTTGAGGGAGTGCATAATCACTGTTTCGGTTTCGTATAAACCCCCAGTCAGTTCAGGGATTTAGAAACAATACTTTCCCTAAAACCTACCCAAGGACAGGTGGATTCTAAATATCACGTTTGGTGGAAATATATCCAGTAGTTTCCATGTTATAGACAAACAGACAAACAAACAAACAAACAAACAAACAAACAAACAAACAAACAAAAAGACAGGCAGACAGACACCGAAGCTAAAAGTATGCAGATTGTCATTATTACACCTGAAATTTCTCCAAAACAGTCAATGTCAGACACACTCTAGAAGTGCAGACCTGTATTTCGATAGTTACTGCTTTGAAACTGTACGACATATCTACAAATGGACTTCACCATCAGACACCTCCTTCAGTGTTCTAGATGGTTATACCTATGACATGTTCTCGTATCTCTTATATTTATGAGTTAGATTGAGTTACACTCATTGAATGGGGTGAAATTTTGTGCAGTTTTCGCATACTACATTTAGTTTTGATGCTCATGTGACAGTTAGAATCATCAGATTTGGCTATCACATGGCTACTGCCCACGTCAATTTACGTGCCGAATGTCATAATTCTATCTTTCCTATAAGTGTGCCAAATGATAACTTATACGTATAAAAGTACCAAATTAACTTGAAATCGAGAAATACAGCTCTATTTAACGTATAAGGGATAGAAATACGACAAAAAGCTCTCCAAAATGAAACGCGATTATGCTTTCTGATTTGTGATACGACTTACCGATTAGCCACCAATTATCCCGAAACGAAGGTCTGCATCGTCGCTAAAATTACATCTATATTTCGATATCTTCCGGGGCCAAAACTTACACATTTGCATAGCTTAGAACAATTCCTTAAATAAAAGAGTGGCCAGCTTTCTGGATTAGCACTCGCATACATACGGAGTAATTAAGGAAGAAAGTAATACTTAAGAAAATTGAAATTAATAGAAAATGGATTATAAGTGAGAACAGCCGGCTGACGACAAATATGTAAATACCAAGTGAATATACTGGAAAATCAAGTGCCCCTCAATAAATTATGCAGGTGTGAGTAATTGATGTAAGAAAGTGGTAACAGAGGAGAAATTAAGGCTCAGGGATTCTTAGGTAAAATGATAAGAAGGTCACTAATGGTGTTATTACTTAAGCTATTCGAGGACGGTTATAACCCCAAACGACATTCCGCTAATAGCCCGAAGAATGGCCGATTGACACCTCTCTTGCTTTCTACCCAAGGAACAACCACAAATTTAAAGAAATGATGAGGAAATTAACAAAACGCACTTCCCTGCTGGCAAGCAGTCAGAGATGTTGCATTGGAAACCTGTAGGTTTGTTGTCGGTCTGTCAGTTACTCAACATAACGAAGGTTGTTTAAAATGAAGAGGCGTTTCACATTCGGTCCACGGAGTTTTCAGAAAATCAATAGTATAAGAGAAAATGGAGGAACACCGTCCTGGTTTTCCTATAAACCCCCAATCTGTTCAAATGTTTTAAAATGATATGCATATCGAAACCTTCCTCGGGATGAGTATACTCTAAATATGAAGTTTAGTTGAGATATATCCAGTCATTTCGCCGTAATGGTGAAACAAACTTACAAACTAACAGACACGAAAAACAAAAACCACCGATTCGGTCTTGAGTTGACCTAAAACGGATAAATATCTGAAAAATTGGCAAAACAGACGAAATTACAGGCAGCGAAACCCCTACAACTATTGCGAGTGTCTGCAGAGGTTAGTAGGATTATAGCTTGAATGTGTATGACGTTATGTTTTAAGACTATCACAAACACCCTGTCCCTAAGCCTGAAAAATTAACCAAACGCTGTTAAAATCCGCAGTTCAGCTTGTAATCGAACCTGGGGTCCCCTCAACAGAGCGCCAGTACGCTGACAATTCAGCAAGAAGACGGATACCATATTATTCTTGAGTTCATGTTAGCCGGGCTGAGTGGCTCAGACGGTTGAGGCGCTGGCCTTCTCACCCCAACTTAGCAGGTTCGATTCTGGCTCAGTCCGGTTGTATTTGAAGGTGCTCAAATACGTCAGCCTCGTGGCGGTAGATTTACTGGCACGTTAAAGAACTCCTGCGGGACAAAGTTCCGGCACCTCGGCGCCTCCAAAAACCGTAAAAGCAATAAGTGGCACGTAAAGCTAATAACATTATTATTTATTAATTCTTGCCTGAATTCCTCTAAAATGTTGCTACCATCTATCAATCAACATCATTTCCGAGGAATGCTACTTACTTCCGTGGAAGGTATGAAGTCATGTTACGTAACAACACGGGAAGATGCAGAGCGAAGGTATATTAAATTGAGAAACCACTTTCTTATTGAACGAAGTGAGAATAGGTGTAGTTTTCTTCTGTGGAGCTACCATATTTAGGGAGTATGCAGATCACTCCGATATCTGCCTGAAACGCCCGATAACATTCCAGTTCATGTCGAGAATTCTGTTAGTCTCTTACTCGCTTCGACAAGCACAAAGCTCTGATAAGTACGTTGCTCTTCATTATTATCCCAACAGCATGCAGAAGCTGTGATAATCATTCTTCTTTTAGGACAAGTTTAGTAAGCAATACAGATGCAATCAAATTTTTAGTCATTGGTTCAAGAATAGTAGCTGGTCCGACTTCTTGGATGAATGGTCAGGGTTCAGGACTATGGTTCAGAGGGTCCCGGGTTTGATTCCCGGCAAGATCGGGGATTATAATCGCTTGTGATAGATTAATTCTTCAGTTTCGGGGACTGGTTGTTTGTATTTGTCCCAACATTCTCCTCTTCATATTCTGACAATACACTACCAACCACTACAGAAACAAGCAAGAGTGATTACATCCCTCTTCGTAGGGTCGGCGTCAGAATGGGCATCCGGCCAAAGAAATGGGGAAAATACACATGTACGACACAGTTCGCACTCATGACCCCAGAAGGCGTGGGTAAAGCGGCAGAAACAGGAGGAGGAGAAGAAGAAGAATTTTCAAGAATATTAGCTCTATCAGTCCATCAGACTGAATTCGTCTTAAACTAGTTCTTATTTATTATGGATCAACTTTAAGGATGTTTAGTTCTTCAGACACAATCACTGGTTTACCCTTGCAACAAATATTTCTTCCGCCATCTTTCACATCTTTATTGTTGTTCTTCATGAACTGAATCAAGATCAACTCGACAAAGGTAATGAATGAACAGCCGTGGTGGGTTCATTTTACATCAGTTAACTTACTTCCTAGCCTAGGCTGGTATAGTTCATAAATTAAGCCAAATATCCGCTATGGATCACCCTTTTCCACTAAGAGGAATCAACCTTTGCTAGTAAATCATGTGCTCTTTTCATAATCAACGAAGCACACGTACAGTTTTCTCACCACGCCCATGTCCGACTCGTTGGCTGAATGGTCAGCGTACTGGCCTTCGGTTCAGAGGGTTCACCGGGTTCGATTCCCGGCCGGGTCGGGGATTTTAACCTTCATTGGTTTATTCCGATGGCCCGGGGGCTGGGTGTTTGTGCTGTCCCCAACATCCCTGCACCTCACACACCACACATAAAACTATCCTCCACCACAATAACACGCAGTTACCTACGCATGGCAGATGCCGCCCACCCTAATCAGAGGGTCTGCCTTACAAGGGCTGCACTCGGCTAGAAATAGTCACACGAAATTATTATTATTACCACGCCCATGTATTTGTCTCAAACCCAGCGCAAGGAACCGATTCCATCACGCATTTTCATAGTTTTTGAAAAGCCAAATTCAGTGTCGTCCAGATATTGTTATGTTTAGGATTTCAATAGTCTCTTTCGATGCAATGGGATAATGCTAATTGCCTGGTAATCTCTGCATTCAACTGGTTTTATTTTTTTCATTGGAAGTAAGATGATGATATAGCAGAAAGAATGCTATTGACATATTTCTTCCTCCAATATATTTGCTACTTCTTTGAATAGAAATTCGAGTGTTATCTCTCCATTTTTCATTACTTTTTCTGTCGAAATGTTATCGATACCTGCGGCATTCTTCGCTGAAATTATTGTTAGAGCATCATCAAGTTCTTCTCTTCATTGTCATTGATCTTTTTACCTCAGCAGAAGCTGAACTAATAGGTAGTCTACCACCAGGGCGACTGCTCTGTATGCAGAGCAGTTGTGACAGTGAATATTTGATCCAATGGAACTGGTCCCGTGCAGAGGTCCTCGAATAATTTCTCCATTGTTCTCTCTTGCGGCCTTTACCTTCTACTATTCTACAGGATCTTTACGGCTTGTATTAAAATACCTATCTAATAATAATAATAATAATAATAATAATAATAATAATAATAATAATAAAAATAATATGTCGGACTCAGATAGGAACATGTGGACGCTTTATAATACAAGAGGTTTAGCATATACGTTCGTCCTTATTCTCATATTAAATACTAGCAAGATACCCGTGCTTCGCTACGGTATTTAACTGAAATTTATAATTGAATGCTTATTGGTTTAGATATATAATCCGCCGAAATTCGCGATCTGACTCGTTTTCAGCGAGAATCCACCAAAATTCCCGATCTGACTCGTTTTCTATTAGAATACGGCACGTTTCCTCCCATTTTTCAATCTTTCTTCCCAGCAATCGATTTCGTACTACCCGGACTACGCTCAGGTATTCCTCCCGGTCAGCTGGGTCCGTAAATCTTTGCCATCTTTTCCTATAATCATTTTTAATATCGATAAAATCCTTCAGGAGATCCGGCGTGGTGTCATATTGGGTGCCTTGGCGGCACTGAACCCGCGGCCGGACTGCATTCTTAGTCATTACCCGTCCAGGAGCCGTATCCAGCGCGGTCCGCACATTTGACGACGGTCCGGAACATTATTATTATTATTATTATTATTATTATTATTATTATTATTATTATTACTATTATATGTTGCTGGGATGAATGATGACAGGGAAAACCGGAGTATCCGGAGAAAAACCTGTCCCGCCTCCGTTTTGTCCAGCACGAATGTCACATGGAGTGACCGGGATTTGAACCACGGAACCCAGCTGTGAGAGGCCGGCGCTCTGCCGCCTGAGCAACATAGGATCCTTATAAGTACATTAAGTACAGTACAATTGGTCTCACCTCCTTCTACACTCCACCGCCGTTAAGTTTATTTACCGCCACCCCCCACCCAAAAACATAATTAAAAGAAGGCGTGTTTCTTTATGTTTAAAGGAGATTCCAAACACCAATGTTCACGTCTATTACCTTCAGGTTTGAGATATTAGTATCCCTATAAAAATAATTTACTTTTTTCACTTCATTTCACACTACTCCCCCCCCCCTAAGTGAATTTTCCCGCAAAAGAAAATACTTGTTTCTTTAACAGTAAAGGATCTTCTAAATACCAATTATCACGACTCTAACTTCTTCAATTTTTGATTTATGTGTCCTCATGAAAGGATTTCTACTCCTTTACACTCTCGCCCCCCAAGATGGCTCCCCCCCCCCAAACGCGTTTTTCTTTGTTTTTAAAGGAGATCCAAATACGAATTTTCACATCTGTAACAACTTTAGTTTTTATTAGATGTATGTATTCTCATACAATTAAGTCAATTATATTTTCAATTCTTTCATCCCCCCCCCCACATAATGGATTTTCCAAGAATACGTGTTTCTTTACTTTTAAAGCAGATTGCAAATATCAAATTTCATGTCTGTAACATCTTCATTTTTGAGATATCAGTAGCCTAATTAAAATAACTCAACACCATTTTTAGAAACCTTAACACCCCCCCCCCCGTCCAGCCAAGTGGTATTTCCGAAAACTAAAAATACACGTTTCTTTATGTTTAATAGAGATAAAATATCAATTTTTCACTTCTGTAACATGTTACTTTTTTAGACATACTGTAAAAATTCTCATTTTAAAATTTCACCCCTTTTGAGTTCCCCTTAAAAGGAGTTTCCAAAAACATATCACCTATGTTTCTTTACATTTACATGAGATTCCAAACACCCAATTTTTACGTCTATAACATTTTACGTTTCCAAGATATTCTGGAGATATAGTCTTTCAAAAAATTCACCCCAATTTATCACTTCTGTTTAAACGCCACTAATTGGATTTTCCAAAAACTAAAAAATACGTGTTTCTTTGTTTTTAAAGAAGACCCCATATACAAATTTTCAGTTCTGTAATATCTTCCGTTTCTGAGATATATGTATCCTCATTAAAGGCATTCAGCCCATTTTTCACACTTTTACACCCCTCCTATTGGGATTTACAGGGAAAAAAATACGTGTTCCTTTATTTTTAGAGGAGATTCTAACTACCAATTTTTACATCTGTAAATTTAAAGTTTTAAGATGTAGACACACTAATTTTTAAAAATTCACGCCCCCGTTTCACCCACCAATAGTGGATTTTCCAAAAAACGAAAAAATACGTGTTTCTTTACTTTTAAAGTAGACCCCAAATACCAACTTTCAGGTCTGTAATATCTTCAGGTTCTGAAATATAAGTAGCCTCATTAAAGGCATTCAACCAATTATTCACCCTTTTACACCCTTCCTATTGGGATTTTCCGAAAACAAAATAATACGTGTTCCTTTATTTTTAAAGGAGATCCCATATACGAATTTTCAGGTCTGTAATATCTTCAGGTTCTGAAATATAAGTAGACTCATTAAACCATTCTTCAACCTTTTCCACCCTTCCTTCCTATTGGGATTTTCCGAAAACAAAATATACGTGTTTCTTTGTTTTTAAAGGAGATTCTAAATACCAATTTTCACATCTATAACCTTTAAAAGTTTTGAGATATAGATACACTCATTTTAAAATATTACCCCTTTTTCACCCACCCCCCGTTAATTGGATTCTCCAGAAACAAAAAAAAACGTGTTTCTTTATTTTTAAAGGAGATCCCAAACACCAATTTTCAGGTCTGTAATATCTTCAGTTTCTGAAATATAAGTAGCCTCATTAAAGGCATTCAACCCTTTCTTCACCCCTTTTCACCCCTCCTATTGCGATTTTCCGAAAACAAAAAATACGTGTTTCTTTATTTTTAATGAAGATTCTAAATACCATTTTTTACATCTGCAAACTTTAAAATTTTGGTGATATAGATTCACTCATTTTAAAAATTCACCCCCTTTTCACCCTCGTATTAATTGGATTTTCCTAAAACAAAAAATACGTGTTTCTTTATTTTTAAAAGAGATCAAAAGTACCAATTTTCAGGTCTGTAATATCTTCAGTTTCTGAGATATAAGTACTGGTATCCTGATTAAAGGCATTCAACCCATTTCCCCCCATTTTTCACCCTTTTTCACCCCTCCTATTGGTATTTTCTGAAAACAAAAAAATACGCGTTTCCTTATTTTTAAAGAAGATTCAAAATACCAATTTTTACATCTGTAAACTTTTAAAGTTTTGAGATATAGATACACTCATTTCAAAATTTCACCCCCCTTTTCACCCCCTTAGCGGAGGAATATCCAAAAATTCTCTCTTAGCGAGCACCTACATCATAATATGAATATATCCCCAAAATGTCATTTCTTTACGTCCAGTAGTTTTGGCTCTGCGATGATGAATCAGTCAGTCAGTCAGTCAGTCAGTCAGTCAGTCAGTCAGTCAGTCAGGACAAGTTATTATATATATATACTAGCAAGATACCCGTGCTTCGCTACGGTATTATACTGAAATTTATAATTGAATGCTTATTGTTTTAGACATATAATCCGCCGAAATTCGCGATCTGACCAGTTTTCTGCGAGAATCCGCCAAAATTCGCGATCTGACTCGTTTTCTAATAGATTACGGCAAGTTTCCTCCCATTTTTCAATCTTTCTTTCCAGCAAACGATTTCGTACTTCCCGGGCTAGGTCCAGGTATTCCACCCAGTTAGTTGGGTCCCTAAATCTTTGCCATCTTTTCCTATAAGCATTTTTAATATGAATCAAATCCTTCAGGGGATCTGTCGTGGTGTCGTCTTGGGTGCCTTGGCGGTAGCCTACTGAACCCGCGGCCGGACTGCATTCTTAGTCATTAGCCGTCCAGGACCCGTTTCCAGCGTGGTCCGCACATGTGACGACGGTCCAGAACATTATTATTATTATTATTATTATTATTATTATTATTATTATTATTATTATTATTATTATTATTATTATTATTATTATTATTATTATTATTATATGTTCTGGACCCCACAGCAATATGCAAGACCGCTACTTGGCGGTAAATTACATCTGCTGCCATTGTCATTGTTGACAATGTGGCCAGCACCATTGTCGCGCGTAGGCAAGTGTGCGGGATTTCTGGCGATACGAATGACATACCTCCGTGTATTAGTGACCTTATTATAGAGGTGAACAATTTGACGGTCAATATCATTCCTATCGTTTATTTCAAATGTGTTTAAATTTTTATTTATATGCCAGGAGAATCTACTCTAATCTAAGAACGTTCTCCGAAGGAAAAGATGGCTGTTGAAAAAGAACCCAGGAAAGATTAAAAATGATCGGTTTATGATCAGAATAAGTACATCGAACGTCAACAGCCTGTTTCCTATCATTCGACAGGATCAGGGATGGAATGAATAAAGCCCCATCTAGCGGCGACAATATGAATTGTGCCGGCTGCCGAAGCTCCCCTCTGGGGCAATGGTCGATGAGTGACAAATGAAATGAAATATTGGACAGTGTTGCTGGAATTAATGATGACAGGGAAAGCCGGATTATCCGGAGAAAAACCTGTCCCGCCGCCATTTTGTCCAGCACGAATGTCACATGGAGTGACCGGGATTTGAAACACGGAACCCAGCTGTGAGAGGCCGGCACTCTGCCGCCTGAGCAACGGAGGCTCCTTATAAGTACATTATGAACAGTAAAATCAATTGGTCTCACCGCCTTTTACACCCCACCGCCGTTAAGTTTATTTACCCCCATCCCCCAAAAAATTAAAAGAAGGTGTGTTTCTTTATGTTTAAAGGAGTTTCCAAATACCAATGTTCACGTTTATTACCTTCAGTTTTGAGATATAAGTATTCCCTTGAAAATAATTCACTTTTTTAACTTCCTTTCACACTCCCCCCTCCCTCACAAAGTGATATTAAGGCAAAAAATACTTGTTCCTTTAATAGTAAAGGATCTTCTAAATACCAATTATCACCACTCTAACCTCTTTAGTTTTTGATTTATGTGTCCTCATGAAAGGAATTCAGCTCCTTTTCACTCCCCCCCCCCCAAGGTTATTTCCACCACCAAAACGCGCTTTTCTTTGTTTTTAAAAGAGATCAAAATACCAATTTTCACGTCTGTAACAACTTTAGTTTTTATTAGATGTATGTATTCTCATACAATTAAGTCAATTAATGTTTTCAATCCTTTAACCCCCCAAACCCCCTTCATTGGATTTTCCGAGAATACGTGTTTGTTTACGTTTAAAGCAGATTCCAAAAATCAAATTTCACGTGTGTTACATCTTCATTTTTGAGATATCAGTAGCCTAATTAAAATAATTCAACAACATTTTCAGTCACTTTTACCCCCACCCCACTTCCCAAGTGGTATTTCCGAAAACTAAAAATACACGTTTCTTTATTTTTAATAGAATTTAAAAATTACCATTTTTCACTTCTGTAACATGTTAAGTTTTTTAAGATATACTGTAGAAATTCTCATTTTAAAATTTCACCCCTTTTTAGTTCCCCTTAAGTGGAGTTTCCAAAGACAAATCACCTATGTTTCTTTTCACTTACAGGAGATTCCAAATACCCACTTTTTACGTCTGTAACATTTTACGTTTCTCAGATATTCTGTAGATATAGTCTTTCAAAAAATTCACCCCAATTTGCCACTCCTGTTTAACCGCCATTAATTGAATTTTCCAAAAGCAAAAATACACGTGTTTCTTTATTTTTAAAGGAGATCCCATTTACAAATTTTCAGTTCTGTAATATCTTCAGTTTCTGAGATATATGTATCCTCATTAAAGGCATTCAACCCATTATTCACCCTTTTACACCCCTCCTATTGGGATTTAGAGAAAACAAAGAAATACGTGTTCCTTTATTTTTAAGGGAGATTCTAAACACCAATTTTACATCCGTAAACGTTTAAAGTTTTAAGATGTAGACACACTCATTTTAAAAATTCACCCCCCTTTTCACCCCCCATTATTTGGATTTTCCAAAAACGAAAAAATACCTGTTTCTTTATTTTTAAAGTAGATCCCAAATACCAATTTTCAGGTCTGTAATATCTTCTGGTTCTGAAATATAAGTAGCCTCATTAAAGGCATTCAACCTCTTTTCCACCCTTTTCCACCCTTCCTATTTGGATTTTCCGAAAACAAAAAATACATGTTTCTTTATTTTTAAAGGAGATTCTAAATACCAAATTTTACATCTATAAACTTTAAAAGTTTTGAGATATAGATACACTCATTTTAAAAATTTCATCCCCCTTTTCACCCCCCATTATTTGGATTTTCCCAAAACGAAAAAATACCTGTTTCCTTATTTTTAAAGTAGATCCCAAATACCAATTTTCAGGTCTGTAATATCTTCTGGTTCTGAAATATAAGTAGCCTCATTAAAGGCATTCAACCTCTTTTCCAACCTTTTCCACCCTTCCTATTTGGATTTTCCGAAAACAAAAAATACATGTTTCTTTATTTTTAAAGGAGATTCTAAATACCAAATTTTACATCTATAAACTTTAAAAGTTTTGAGATATAGATACACTCATTTTAAAAATTTCATCCCCCTTTTCACCCCCCATTATTTGGATATTCCCAAAACGAAAAAATACCTGTTTCTTTATTTTTAAAGTAGATCCCAAATACCAATTTTCAGGTCTGTAATATATTCAGTTTCTAAGATATATGTATTCCCTTTAAAGGCATTCAACCCAATTTTCACCCCCTTTTCACCCCTACTATTGGGATTTTCCGAAAACAAAAAACTACGTGTTCCTTGATTTATAATGAAGATTCTAAATACCAATTTTTACATCTCTAAACTTTAAAACTTTTGAGATATAGATGCACTCATTCTAAAAATTTCACCCCCCTTTTCACCCTCGCATTAATTGGATTTTCCAAAAACAAAAAAAATATGTGTTACTTTATTTTTGAAAGCGATCAAAAGTACCAATTTTGAGGTCTGTAATATCTTCAATTTCTGAGATATAAGTAATCTCTTTAAAGGCATTCAACCCATTTTTCACCCCTTTTTAACCCTCCTATTGGGATTTTCCGAAAACAAAAAATACGTGTTCCTTTATTTTTAATGAAGATTCTAAATAACAATTTTTACATCTCTAAACTTTAAAACTTTTGAGATATAGATGCACTCATTTTAAAAATTAACCCCCCTTTCACCTTCGCATTAATTGAATTTTCCAAAAACAAAAAAATTTGTGTTTCTTTATTTTTGACAGCGATCGAAAGTACCAAAATTGAGGTCTGTGATATCTTCAGTTTCTGAGATATAAGTAGCGGTATCCTGATTAAAGGCATTCAACCCCTTTTTCACCCTTTTTCACCCCTCCTATTGGGATTGTCTGAAAACAAAAAAATACGTGTTTCCTTATTTTTAAAGAAGATTCTAAATACCAATTTTCACATCTATAAACTTTAAAAGTTTTGAGATATAGACACACTCATTTTAAAATTTCACCCCCCTTTTCACCCCCTTAGGGACGGAATATCCAAAAATCCTCTCTTAGCGAGCACCTACATTATAATATGAATATATCCCCAAAATTTCATTTCTTTACGTCCAGTAGTTTTGGCTCAGCGATGATGAATCAGTCAGGCAGTCAGTCAGTCAGGACAAGCTACTTTATATATATAGATAGATGTGTAAGTAATTATTATAACACTTGAAGGTAGGCTATATCGGTCATCATAATCGTATGATGAAAAATTTCCAACACACAGTCAAAAAATCTTTTTCACCTTGTCTCGTCTACAAAATCTCTTAATTTGCATACAAATATTAAACTGGAATATATGAATAGTTAATGGCTAGTGATTGCATTGATATTCAGCTCTCCTCTAAATTATAGAACATATATTTTTTTAAATTTCGAGCTCGGCTCCATCACCTTGAGAAAAGAATACAAAGCCCAGGAAATTACTACATTATGTGCATTACCATAGTCCATTTAAAATCGGTGAGCTCGGGCAATTACACGCTTCACGTGAAAATATTAATTTTAGCTAAGTTTAACTGTGGTATTTAGTGATTTTTGACTAGACCTGCATCTGTATTACATTAAATTTAACATTTTGTTCGTACAGTGTAATTATCTGGTATAAAATTGGGTCTATGAATCACTTACCGTGAGGATAGACGTTAGAATAGGCTCCCGTTACTGTTATCCCGGGACAGCAACCTGGGTCTTAAAAGAAGGTGATAAAGTGGAACCATAAAATTTTACAATGCACTGTTGACTTGTTGGAGTATAAAATGTCCTGTATTGATCATTTCATTGTACACGTCGAATATATTTGAATGCTTGGTTATATTTTATGGAAGGTACGATCGGCTATAGTTCGTTAAGGCCTGTTGAAATGCGCTCGTGCGCTGTCTCCCGTCATGCCTTGGGCATGGGATGTCGCCAGTTGTAGTCGTAACACCATTGCGTGTTGTTCGGTGTGAGTAGCTGAAATGGTGTGAAATAAGGTCTGTGGTTCGATATTTGGAGCAAGGAACGTGTCAGCTGTGGACCTTCATCGGCATGCTGTACAGAATAAACGACGTGGCCTATTGTCACCTAGAGTTTTGATTTGCATGATAATGTACGGCCTCATTTTGCTCAAAAGTTAATCCGATCTTTTAGATGGTAGAAAATGGACCACCAACGATACAGCCCGGACCTTGCGCCGAGCGATTACCTTCTTCTCAGTTACCTGAAAGAGTTCTTCGTCGGTCAGCGCTTTGACAACGACGAAGAAATTAGAACTGTAGTTGAATTTTTTTTATAAGTTGCTTTACGTCGCACCGACACAGATATGTCTTATGGTGACGATGGGACAGGAACGGGCTGGGAGTGGAAGATAGCAGCCGTGGCCTTAATTAAGGTACAGCCCCAGCATTCACCTGGTGTGAAAATTGGAAACCACGGAAAACCATCTTCAGGGCTGCCGACGGTGGGGCTCGAACCCACTATCTCCCGAATACTGGATACTGGCCGCACTTAAGCGACTGCAGCTATCGAGCTCGGTGTAGTTGAAGTTTGGCTTCAGTCATGGGCAGCAGGATTCCACGATAAGGGGGATACAGAAATGGTAGAATGATATGATAAATATTCAAAAAACACCGTAATTATATAGAATACTAGATTAATGTGTAAAGAGGACACAATGGAAACGTTTTGGCAATATCTTTATTACGTTTGTTTTTATTGAAAGATGGAACTTATATAAGAAATAGTCTCCGTATAATGTTCACAATAACGTATGTCAAAATGATACATGGACGTTACTTAACGTAACTTTCAGTGCCTTATTTTAAGAACGTGTTACGTGTTGAATTATACTTTAACTCCACAGTTGTTAACACAAATTTTAATAGTTTACGTCATACACATGTCAGACGATGATTTTTGTAGAAGAAAATATTTCATGTCTGTTACTTTTCACTTATGAGATTTCACTCCTATGCAGACCGATGTAAAAATAGTTTCGTCCGTGAACACACTTCTGTCGAAAAGAATACCGGTGATGGCGAATGTGAGTTCACTGCATTTGCTTTGCTACACCTTAAAACCAAGGCCATTAATACCAAGTCATAGGCATAGTCCAAACATTTGCTATATTTCTAATTAATGTCTCCCTCCATTTCATAACTTTCTGCATGTGTACTGTGTATACTGTAAACAGCAAAGGTGAAGAAAGGAAGGAAGGAAGGAAGGAAGGAAGGAAGGAAGGAAGGAAGGAAGGAAGGAAGGAAGGAAGGAAGGAAAGAAGGAGTGGACACAAGGAATGTTTTACTCCAGAACTACAGTATGCGGTGGACTGTTCTATAGACTCCACTGACTATGTGATCCCAAAAATGTGAATATTTCTAAAGGAACCTTGAGCACCCGTAGCCAAGTCCATTATTTTCCTATGTAAACTACTTTCTTCACACTTTTCTTTTAAGAAGAAATACTCCTCACATTACCCCATCACCGAGGCCGACTTGTACATGCAGCTTCATCCATGGAGTTCATTCATAACTTGTTCAACCTCTGTAACTCATTTGAACCAAGAACTTCATTCTACCATCAATTCTCACTGCGGCCAACTTACCAGTATAAACGCTGTTGACTGCCTGTAATAACCCGCCCCTTATCCCATAATCTCCCTGTATGTCTAACACAAGTTCCTTTGGTAGTCTGCCGTTTATTCCTTTTCTAGATGTAGAAAAAACACAACTCTCCGTTCCTCCCATTGAGGAGGCTTTGACTGCCCCTCTCTGGTCTGAAATCACACTGGTTTCCATCCAATTTATTCTCCACCATTGATCGTATTGTCCGTTCCAAAATGCCTGTAAACACCTCAACGGAATACCTGATAGTCGCAGTAGCCTTTTTATGTTCCCATGCTTAACTTATATGTAGGTGCAATTACTGCCTTCGTCCAATGAGAAGGTAGCCTGCTCACATGCCATGCTAATAATATTACTCTTTGAAGCCATTTCATTCCTGACTTCCGACTATATTAACTTCAGGGCTCATTTCATCTCTTCTTTATGACAATGCAATTTATTCATCTTCCTTCCCATTTGGTCGAGAGTAACGTCACTTCATTGCCTTCGCTGTCCTCCTCCCTCAAGAATTCTATTGTTCGAGACTTCAACATGAAGATTTCCTTTCACGCTGAGGAGACTTTCAAACATTCCTTCCATCTGCCCAGTGATTCCTTAGGATTTAGAATGACGTTGTTTGATTCGTCCAGGACATTATTCATTGCCCTTTTCCCTTTGTTACTAAGATTCATTGTTACAGTCTAGGAAGGGTTTTCTGCAGCTTGACC
Organism: Anabrus simplex; assembly: GCF_040414725.1. NCBI lineage: Eukaryota > Metazoa > Arthropoda > Insecta > Orthoptera > Tettigoniidae > Anabrus > Anabrus simplex. Next base: position 380,501,375 of record NC_090268.1, on the reverse strand, counting down.
AAGCCTGTCTAGGTTATTTCCTCCCTGTGGGTGGGGGCAGTAGAATAACACCCACGGTATCCCCTACCTGTCGTAAGAGGTAAATAAAATGGACATCAGGGGTTCTTAACTTTTTTTGCTACTGGCTTTAAGTCACACCGACACAGACAGATCTTATGGCGACGATGGGATAGGAAAGGCCAAGGAGTTGGAAGGAAGCGGCCGTGGCCTTAATTAAGGTACAGCTCAAGCATATGCATGGTGTGAAGATGGGAAAAAACGGAAAACCATCCTCAGGGCTGCCGACAGTGGGATTCGAACCCACTATCTCCCGGAAACAAGCTTACAGGCGCGTGCCTCTAACCGCACTGCCAACTCGCACGGTGGTTCTAAACTTGAGAGTGTGGGTTGGCTACTAAGGGGCCATTGCCTGAGTCTTGGCATTGCTTCCACTTACTTGTGCCAAGGGCCTCACTTTCACCTCTTCCATCCTACTTTCCTTGGTCTAATAATGTTCTTTTCCGCCCCGAGGGTATTAGATTTCCGAGGCCTACGAAGTCTTTCATTGTCACGCCCTTCGTAGCCCTTGTCTTTCATTCACAGGTACCATCATTTTTTAAATTGTAGGTCCCATTCCACTTTTCCCTCATGATAAGTGTTAAAAAAGGATGGTCGTCCAGTTGTACTTCCTCTTAAAACAATAATCAACAGGTTTCGAGATTATTGCCAAATTTTCCCCATGATTTCTTCTTGGACTGTACAGTTATTTGGTTCGCTCTCTTTCGCTCTGCGTACAGTTCTCTTATCTACACAAATTCTTGTTTGGAGCCATTCTTCTTACGTTTACATGTGTCCCTGACTTCATAATTTCACCAAGATGTATGCCATTTTCCCCATCTTTCTACTACAGCCCTGCTGAACTCTATCAATGTACGCCAACAATCCTCTTTCTATATTTCGAAACTTCTTACCGTTTATAATTGGGAACTTCTCATTAAGCATATCCATGTACTTCTATCTAATTTCCTCGTTCAAGGGATTTTCTACCTTGATCCATACATAGTTCACTTCCTTTATCCTAGGCCTAGAAACAGACGGGACGAGCTGCTCGACTGAGTGGTATGCTCCAAGCTATCAGTGCAAATATTGCGTGGAATGACATCAGTAGACGTTTGAGTGGCGTTTCCAAATGTAGGACATATCACAATATGTACATAAAGTTGGATTTCAAGAAGAACAATTGAAGCGAATATTCGTTTATGGGAAGAGAAGTCAGAGACTGGAATAATTTACCAAGGGAGATACTTTGCAATTATTTAAGAAAAGACTAGGTAAACAACAGAGAGGGAATCTGCCACCTGGGTGACTGCCCTAAATGCAGATCAGTGGTGATTGATTGATTGATTGATTGGTTGATTGATTGATTGATTGATTGACTGATTGATTGATTGATTGATTGATTGATTGATTGATTGATTGATTGATTGATTGATTGATTGATTGATTGATTGATTGATTGATTGATTGATTGATTGATTGATTGATTGATTGATTGATTGATTGATTGATTGATTGATTGATTGATTGATTGATTGATTGATTGATTGATTGATTGATTGATTGATTGATTGATTGATTGAATAAGCGAACATTAGATCACGGTGAACTCAGACCAAAAGGAAGAAAACCAACTCCTTTTGAGTAATGTAAACACTTTTTTTTCGTATTAAATGTATTGGAATCCATCTTGATTTAGAGTCCTGGTACATAATTCTTTTGCAGGGCTGAGTGGCTCAGACGGTTGAAGCACTAGCCTTTTGACACCAACTTGGCAGGTTCCATCCTGGCTCAGTTCGGTGTTATTTTGAAGGTGCTCAAATACATCAGCGTCTTGTCGGTAGATTTATTGGCACGTAGAAGAACTCCTGAGGGACTAAATTCCGGCACCTTGGCATCTCCGGAAAACGTAAAAGTAGTTAGTCGGACGTAAATGTATTATTCTTACATACTTCTTTTGTAATGTGTAGGTTCTAAATAGGCATTTTAAGTGGTAGTAGGAACAGTGTATTTTCCTCCATTTTGTTTGAAATGTTTGTGATCTAATGTTCACCCCTTCAGACATTCTGATAAACAATCAGTTCTCTTGATAAATGAATTGCTCTTGTCTTCCTACTTCTTTTTTGTACCTGGGTGAATCAAGGATGCAGAATAGAAATGTTAATATTTTATTCGCCCCACGTTTCGTGAGGCTATAAGCTTAATCCTGTATAATGACATCATGCTCATTAAAGCTAGAACTGTAGTCTCCTCTACAGTTCTATGCCACTCTTAATTGCCCTCACTTGTCAGTATCTTGAACTGTTTTTAAAGAAAGAGGCTAATATAATTACGTTTTACTTTTTTAAGCTGTTGACAAATAACAGAATTTACTCACAAAGCTTTTGAATGAGGCAAGTGTCGTATAATTCTTCGCCGTTTTAGATGTAGAAGTAGCAAGAAGAAGGTTTTGCAAGCTGCGCGCGTCGTTTTGATACCGTAGCTGGATGTGAAAAGGGGCCGAGCACAATGTAATATAACCCAACAAGAAGTGCAGGTAACATGGTAATACATCTGAAATGTCATTACCTAACTCTTGCTGTCATTCTTTTGAAGGAGACTTAACTCGCTTCTGCCGTATCATAAGAATGAAGTAGTTAGAAAATAAATTTCTCTCGTAGAAAACGCAATGAAATCTTGGAGAAAATCAAACTCTAATTTAACGAAATAAGCATCACGTGCAAAAACTTAATTCAAACTTTCTAACATTATACTGGTAGTTTTATTTCTTTACCCTGGGGCATAGCAGGGGAGATAAGGAGCACGCCAAGTTTGCTAAAGCTGGCAAGAGCTTTGCCGGTCAACACATGTAATACTTAATTACCGTCAATAGAAATCCTAAAGAAGTTGTAAAATTCATTTAGCAGTAGGGAATTATTTGAGATTTTTTCTTGTATCTACTCCTTGTCCCGTTTCTTGATACATGGTCGAGAATCAGGTGAAATGAATTTATATTGCACCCGCTCACTTCCTGAGTCCCAGACTAGTATTTATCTCAGGGGTGATCAGTTCGAAAACGATAAAAAGAATTAATATAAAGAAAATCAAAAAATATATCGGCGCATCAAATGAACACAGGGGTGAACGGGGCATGCAAATTAAGGTTATGGGGGACGACTCATTCATGGATACAAATTTTTGACTCCACAATAGGACTGGGAAGTGACAGCTTAAATTCCATGGGCATACTGGACTAACTACAATGAAAATATATGGAAACTGTTTCCTATTGAAATTGCAATGAGGAGCAATTTATTCACTTATTTAGCAAAATACACATGATGACAATTTTACATTGGGACACTTTCATCCTGAAAAATAAATGACATACTACTTGGATTTTACCTCACTACTCTGGTAGTGTAAACATCTGGTGAATTCGCCCCAATTGGTTACTGGGGATCGAATTCACATCCGTATGATTGGACGTTTCACCGCTGGAGATCTTCTTTCGGAGACGAAGGCATGACAGTAACTTTTTACTGTCACCTCCTCGTTCCGTTGGACATGAGACACTTCCGGTATATACATTCTGGTGAGCCGGACACCCACCGTGGAAATGTTATCGTCTCGAAAAAACGGGAATTTATAGTACGGACAAACTCTAGCCTATTATTTCCAGATTCACAAACACGCCAGGTAGAGTTCATTAACTCAAAGCCTATTTTAATATTTACACTTGTCAATACGACAAGACGTACGGAAAGGTTCATTTCTATGCTCTGACAATGAAGACATGTGCCGTCCGTGGGTTATTTACGTATCTACCGCTAACAATCTCCCCGTGAAAACCCAAAATCTGGTTCTGAGCAGTTCGACACAGGACGACTGTCCCTATCATATCCTCCTATGATTATTAAATATCTTAATTTCCTTTCATCATAATTATTATTCTCAAATTACTATTGCAAGTTCTTCATCTTCTGCTTTTTCAACTTTTCATTATTATTATTATTATTATTATTATTATTATTATTATTATTATTATTATGATTATTATTAATAGTGGAAATCGTGATTGTCGTAACCCGTAATCATCCTCGCTAGAATACTTCAACTTCTCGCTCTTATTATTCTCATCAAAAAAATAAAAATAAAAAAGTAGCTTCATTGGTTATTCTTCTTCTCCTCCTTTAAATATTTTATTTATTATTATTATTAGTTAAAAATCTCAAATTTTTAATTTCTACTCCCAACATCATTATTATGTCCAAAATATAAAAAAGTAAATTCTTCTTCTTCTTCTTCTTCTTCTTCTTCTTCTTCTTCTTCTTCAAATATTTTATTTATTATTATTATTTCACGTTTACACTACCGTTAGCGATATTTATGGTTAAATGCATAAACCTTTACAATTTCAGTCTACTTTGGCACTAAGCAATTGATTTACGACAAGATTCACTTGGAGTATGATTATTATTATTATTATTATTATTATTATTATTATTATTATTATTATTAATATTATTATTATTATTATTATTATTATTATTATTAAAAATGGAAAGATGATATTTTAATTTCCACTCTTTAGAATTTAGTCACATATGTTAAATCCCGTTATGAACCACTAAGATCTGCTTTATATCGGTCGGGACAACACGGTATTCGGGACCGTACCTTCAATTTCGTACTGCCGTTAAATTTTATATGGGGACACATGTCCTCCCAAGACACATCTCACAACCTATGGCACATCGCGGCTGGGCAAATACCTCCAATGCCGGCGATTGCTAAACTATTCCTTCCAATTTGAAGTCCATTTCCTTTTTTCGGAACTCTTCAAACATTTAATTCATAAATTAATCCTCGGTGCGTGGATTCTACCACTAATAACACCGGCATATGCATTTTATATCATGTTAGGCCTTGAGATTCATCTATTTCATCATTACAAACAATACGGCTCAATTTATTTCACGCCGGATATTCGTCCCTCATGACTTCCAACTCTAAATATGGGCTCAAACCATTCTGGGCTTTTAACATATCGTGACCATTCTAGTTCACGTGCCTCTATCGCTTTTAAACAAATTTTAATGGTTAAATTAAAGTCCAAAAGCGTGAAATCAAAAATTTACGTAAAATCAAACTGATTACGCGAATGAAAGTCACCTCCACATTGATTATTATTTGCACTAGCCAACTCACGAAGCACTGTCATTATTATTATTATACTTTAACTTGCAAACGCACAAATTATTATTATTATTATTATTATTATTATTATTATTATTATTATTATTATTAATTTACTTTCCTTTGTCAACTCAGGAACATTATTATTATTAGTATTATAATGACCTTCCGTACGCAACACAAATTTTACATACTCTGGCTCTTTCATAATCTGGCTGTCTAATAGAAATTATTCCTAATTAAAATACAAATAATCACCGCAGTGACTGAAATCAAATAAATGGGTTGTCACAAAAAAAGAATTTAACACTTGAAATGAACTTAGCTCAAAGTATTACAAACAGCATGCATTAATTGAAAGAAATATCCCATATTTACATTATATACAACAAACAAATACTCAAATTAATTAATCTAACCCATTATTACGTTAATATAAATTAGTTCGTCCGTCTAACAAAAAAATCATGGACTCGGGAGGCGGACCATGTTAAGTAACCATAATTAATTTACACTGAACCCCGTTTAGTCGCGATAACATCCCCAAGTATCAAATTTGTGTACTCATTCCTATGTAGAATTCCATTGTCTCGTAGCGGATGAGATATAGGCCTTACGGCCCCATGGTGATTTACTCTTCCATCATGTCGCACAATATAAATTTAACACAAGAAAACACTTCTGGGTGACTACCCATGATTAACACCTTATTACACTATTTTATACAAGAATACTAATAACAAAAAAACACTAATAGGTGCTCCTAGACCCCTGACACTCGCACAATATACTCTTCATATACGCCCGAAACACACGTCGTGACACATTAGACGAAATGTCGTTCATTTGAACCGGCGCGTATCGCGTCTTCAACCGGCACTTCCTGGTTTATTTCTAAGCCGTCTTAATAATCGCCTAGCTCCTATAGTTCCCTGCTCGGATGGTTATTCACCGTCTATCTTGATCTATTTACTTCAGGCTCCGCACACTGCCTTCCAAAGGTACTATCGGCGTTCCGTTAATTATTTATTATTTAATCACATGACATTCATTAAATTCAACATACAGTTGTACTGATTATTTACACTCGGTACTATGGAAAATCTCACTGTTCGTCTTCATTCTCCTAATAACTCACGCACTTTCAGCTCTAACTGACTTCGAATGAGTCCCGAGGTACTGACTTACAGAGTCAACGTGTCGGAGTCTCAACTACTTCATCCGACTGACTGGTGACCGATAACGACTGGTGACTGGTAATAACTGAGTGAGTGAGGTCCGACCGGTCACAACTGGTGACTTCAAACGACTGGGTGATGTGAGGTCCCACTACTGGACTTTTATGGACGATATGGTTTCCCGCCGGGGTCATCCGCGGTCATCTCCTGGGGAAGGGGGTTGGTTATCCTAAATCGGCATATGCAGGTGGATTTGGATCTCTTGCTTTATCCTACTTAATACACTGGCGATACACATTCATGTGTCGTATTCTGAACTCATATCGTTCGGTGATCATGGAAATATCACTTAATTCCTGTCCTCCACCTTTCGCGCGCTAACTCGGCGTCCCTGATGGCGTGCTCATCCTGACCAATGGCGAGATAGCGTGGGTCATTTCCACGAATTCGTTACTTTAATTTATTACGATTACAATTAATTAACATGGGAATGATATCACAAAAATCCCCTCTATTCAATTATGTGGTTGGAATAATTTAATTATTGTTATCGGAGAAGCTAACTGGAGTTCACTCTGAGTTTTTCTTATGTTGGTTTATCTGCGGGCCTATGATAAATTTTCCCATTGGTCAACACCGCTTCGGTTAGTTTGAAATCTCTTCCTTGTAACATGACAACACCAAATGCCTCGGGGCGTGGAAAAACTGGTACGTCATATTCTCGGTATTGGTGATACATCTGCTCGCCCTTGGTCCGAAATATATACTCTTTCACTTCCTCGTAGTCATTATTCTGTTGTTGTGAGCTCTAGATTTAATCCTCTTATCTTTTGACCAGGAATCCTTCTCCTCCTAATGACAAGCTTAACTGTGGCGACGGCTTGTCGCGATCACATCTGGCTATGGTGAAATTCTCCCGTTCACACAAAACTGACACTGTATTCAATTTAATATTCCTATATATCTGTATTTATCTTCCAAAAAACGAAAACATGAAACTAGGGCCTATCTCATCACGGTACAATATGACATTTTTTTTGCTAGTTGCTTTACGTCGCACCGACACAGATAGGTCTTATGGCGACGATGGGACAAGGAAGGGTTAGGAGTGGGAAGGAAGCGGCCGTGGCCTTAATTAAGGTACAGCCCCAGCATTTGCCTGGTGTAAAATGGGAAACCACGGAAAACCATTTTCAGGGCTGCCGATAGTGGGGTTCGAACCTACTATCTCCCGAATACTGGATACTGGCTGCACTTAAGCGACTGCAGCTATCGAGCTCGGTATATGACATGTTTATATGGTCGATACCCTTTTATGTCGATGTAGATAAGGAGCTAATGAATAAGTGAATGATGGTGAATGACATTGGGTAAGGAGATGGAAGAAATCGACTGCGGCCTATGAATTGTAACTTCCTCGACATTTTCCCGAAAGTGAGAATGGCGAACCACAGAAATGAATTTTCAGGAGAGCCGCCATGCGTATGGATCCATATCAGTACCACGCGAACGTGTGACTGTGAAGTGGTGACATTAAAAACAAGTGAGAAGAATTATGAATATAATTCCTATCTTAGCACTTTAGAAATGTTGCGAAAGCTTCCTGTACTTACCTGACCATTCACTGCGGTGCTAAGTGCTCACAACCACTTCATTTTTACAAGCTGCTTTTACGTTCGCACCGACACAGAAGGTCTTATGGTAACAATAGGGTAGTAAAGGGCTAGGACTGTCAGCAGCCATTACGATGTTTTTCCGTGGTTTCCCATTATCACACCAGGCAAATGCGGGGACTGTAGCTTAATTGAGGCTAGGGACGCTTCCTTCCCACTCCTAGACCTTTCCAATTCCATCGTCTGTGTCGGTGCGAAGTAAAGCAAACTGTATTAAAAAACGAATGTTCTAAGTGTTACGTTTTATGTTTCGACTGACAAATTTTTGTAAGTTCTCTTAACTGTGTCGACGCTGAAGAAATGGATTCCTTCTTAAACACTAAATAAATATATTACAACGTAAAATAAATATAAGTTATACATCTCTGTAGAGGCAATGAAGGCCCTTTGAACATTGGAAGGTTAAGACTTCTACCTACTGACCGTAACCTCCACACTAAATGGGATTGAGTGGTTAGCTCTATGCCAAGTCGATTTTGTTCCCCATGAATTAACCTGGAGTTCGTTTCTTGGAGTAAATAGAACCCACGTCCTTTCCGGTAAACCAAAACATCCTTTACGGACTCTGCTTTGTAGTTCCTGACAGAATACCACCAACAATAGGTATTATATTTCTAGATCCATTATACTGTTCTATTTTTTCGTTACCATGATTTTGCTAGGACAAAATATAGCTTCCTCCGAAGTCTGTCACCCATAGCTGTGACAATACGGAGGCTGATGGGGTGTGGATGGTGCTGCGTAATGGCATTCAGAGCACGACAAGTGAAAGGTGTTGCTCATAGGGTTAGTCGTGCTGCAATAGAAATTCCTGGCCTTCTGGGGAAAGTAATAGCAAACGATCATTCTCCTCATCGTGCCTAGTACGCCTGTTCTTGCGTTTCCCCGTAACTGCATAACCTTTTTTGTTGCTATTTAATGATCCAACCAGTCTCTGGCTCTGGGCTGATGACCTAACAGACAGACAGAAAGAGAGACAGGCACTGTAAATAAGTAATTCTAATTCAAATCTGGAACCACCCATCTCTAATTTGTGGCATGATTACTGTAATTGCACAAAATCTAATCCGTCAACGCAGCTACTTATTATTACTTACTATTTACTATAAATATAATTAAATGGATTAATCGATCAGTCATCAGTGATCTGCATTTAGGGCAGACGCCCAGGTGGCAGATTCTTTATCAATTGTTTACTTCATATTTACATGTATTTGTAATTGTTTACCTAGCTTTTTCTTAAATGTTTTCAGCAAACTTGGTAATGTATAGCAATTCCTTACTCCTCGTCCTAAAAAGAAATAATTGCCCCAATCTGTCCTCTTGAATCCCAACTTTATCTTCATATTATGATCTTTCCTAGTTTTAAAATCTCCACTCAAGCTTATGCTTCTACTTATGTCATCCCACGCCAAATGACGACTAACAGCTCGCAACATACCGCATAGTCGAACATCTTGTCTCCTTACTCCCGATTCTTCCCAGCCGAAAGTTCGGATTATTTTGGTAACATTAATCCTTTGTCGGAAATCACGCAGAACAAATCGTGCTGTTTTCCTTTGAATATTTCTAGTTCTCTTATCACGTATTCTTGGTGAGGGTCCCATACACTGGAGCCATGCTTCAACTGCGTTCTTACCAAAGACTTGTAAGCCCTCTACTTTATATCCTCACAACAATCCCTAAACACTCTAATAACCATGTGAAGAGATCTGTAATTAACCTCGTTAATATGATTACCCCAATGAAGAGCATTCCTTATATTAACAGCTAGGTATTTACATTGTTCCCCATGAAATACCATCACCACATCGACACAATGATTAAAAATGAGAGGACTTATCATCTTGGTGAAACTTACAACTGGACATTTCATCCCATTTACATTCATCTGTCAATCTCACTACGTAGTTTAAGTCCTCCTGCAGTCGCTCGCAATCCTGCAGTATACAGTATAACATCATCTGCATATATCCTTATCTGTGATTCCTAATCTTTACTCATATGATATATATAAGGAAACATAAAGGTACAATTAAAGCCACTTATTTATTACTAAACCAAAGCCGAGCTTTCCACCAAATTACATTTGCCTTCATCAGGGCATGGAAGGTCTGGTTCGGACAGTGGTCGTAGAAATTCTTCAAAGAACGTGGAAGTCACGAACTTACTATCCACGACCCCTCAGAGGAAGGGGAACGGGTGCTGTGGTGTTTGGGATCGAAGTTACTGATTCACTGCTCTCTGACGACAGTTTCTGAAGTGCGTCGCGGTCTGCCATGGTACCATGGTGGTGTTATGCATGTATTTATGGAGTAGGCCTACAGGTCTCCATGTGTTTGATAACTTGAAGCCGTCTTCCATGCTGACGTTGTTATTATTATAATTTTTTTAATTATTTTTATTGACTGTAAATGTGACTGAGTAACTAATATTGGCTACAGAATATCAAATATTTAACTTAACGGTGTCCCAGCACCGTGTCAGGAGCGCGATAGCTCAGTGGCAACTGCTGTTCCAAACCTGACCAACTAATGTGAAGTTTTTAAAAAGATTTTTATTTTACCAAATCATTGCTTAATATCACACCTTGCTTAATAAAATGCTGAGTCTCGGGCTGAGTAGATCAGGTTGTAGAGCGCTGGCCCTCGATTTCTTCCCTCACAAGTCGAGCATAGAAATATTTTACAGGCACAATGACCGTAGTCTGGTCAAGGAGGATTTTATGGCCTGTATTGCAGAAGCGTGCTGCTATGGCAGACTGGCTTATAGCATTTTCTGGGGAGAATGGAAGGGTAATATTCTTGACCGACCAGATGTTTTCTTTCACCCTAGTGCTAACAAGCCTTTTCTGTCATGTCATTATATGAGCGACCACATCCACATGGAATATCATAGACTCCCACTGTTTCAAGAGGTGGTTTTTCTTTGACTGGCTCAGTTTTAATATGAAATAATTGTCTGTAATCCAGAAAATCATAATTATTTATTTTAATACAATGAGCTAGGAACACCTATGTTCATAAATTAGTATTTACTATGTTGATGATGGTGTGATGTTAAGGGAAAATACCTTGTGTTTCAGCTGCCTGAACCGCGCGGACTTTATCAAAGTGTGGGACGGCCGCGGTCCACTTGCTCCGGCAATCACAGTCCTGTGCAATGAGGGTTCTGAGCTGGAGGTGCTCTCAACGGGGCCTGACCTCTATATTGAATTTGTGGCCAATTCGGAATGGCCTGGTCAGGGCTTTAAAGCAAGTTTCCAGTTTCAACCAGCGGAAGTTACCACCAGTGACAGCCCAGCTACAGGTAAGAAAAACTTCTTCGTTAGCCAAATAGTGATAGAGAACCTGTATCTTAGGAGATATAAGTTATGTCTTATGAATTATAACCAAGGCCGGGAGTATTTAATAAATAATTTATAAAATGACGGAAAGAATTAAGGAAAATGATCTGAAAACACAAAATACATACATTTTAAACGAAATTTTAAAATAAATTTACTTATTGAGTAGCTATAGACTATATTTATGTTATGTATGTCCAGGCCTCAGCCCTAAGGCTGGTTCGATCCTCAACAACAGCACCACCATCGGCTGTCATAGATGGCCCAGACATCACTGAAGAGGCGTACTAGGGAAATGAGGAGTGAGGTAGTTTCCCGTTGCTTTCCTCACTGAGCCAGAAATTGCTATTACATATCAGTCTGCCAAGCCCACTGAAATGCATGCATCATCCGACACTATGAGCAACATTTTCACACCATAAGGAATGGCATTACTAGCATTGCTCATACCTCAGTCGCTTTCATAATGTTATATTTATGTTATAGACATTATAATAAGCTTTTGGTCTTTTGCCGTGGCAAGAAAAAGAGGTGAAATTCTCAACGTTTCGCAGAGAACTTTACACCGCGTCTTCAGAAGAAAATCGACTGTTCACGAGGAAGATTTCCCTCTCGGTATGTGGACATTTCCAAGAAGAAGTGGTACCGGACGAGTTGGCCGTGCGGTTAGAGGCGCGCAGGTGTGAACTTGCATCTGGGAGATAATGGGTTCGAACCGCACTGCCGGCAGCCCTGAAGATAGTTTTCCGTCGTTTCCCATTTTTCACACCAGGCAAATGCTGGGGCTGTACCTTATTAAAGCCACGGTGGCTTCCTTCCAACTCCTAGGCATTTCCTATCCCATCGTCACCATAAGATCTATCTGTGTCGGTGCGACGTAAAGCCAATTGTAAAAAAAAATAGAAGTAAGTGGTACCGGGCGAGTTGGCCGTGCGGTTATGGGCGCACGCAGCAGTGAGCTTTCATCCGGGAGATAGTGTGTTCGAACCCCACTGTCGGTAGCCCTGAAGATAGTTTTCCGTGGTTTCCCATTTTCACACCAGGCAAATCTGGGTCTGTACCTTATTAAGGTCACGGCGGAATCTTTCCCACTCCTAGGACTTTCCCATCCCATCGTCACCATAAGATCGATCTTTGTCGGTGCGACGTAAGTAAAAAGAAGTAAGTAGTGAACAAAGCTTCGTTAGTCCGTAGATTGACAAAGCTGTTTGAGGATTCTCAATTCTCCGTAATTTTCCTCAAGAAAAGTTGCGATAATATCCCATACCACATGCGTAAATGCTTGAAAATCCTCAAATGTAAGAAAATGACTGCAAAGTATAAAATATAGGTAATAAATTCCGTAAATTGTTCAAATAACGAGGTGTCACTTAAAACATTACCTAAAAATACAAAATGGAAAAAAATGACCTAATAAATTAGCATTTCTACAATGAAGGAACTATGATCAGCATTCCTGTAGAAGTTTGCAAGGTTTATTGTGAACCAATTAAAGGATGACATGCCATCAAATCCCTAGCCCTGATTATGACGTCCATCAGCATCCCTATCCGCCTATGGAGGCATGGTTTTCACGGGTTTAAGTACTACCACAGTATGTGATCACATTACGGCAACACGCTGTATCATATTTTCTTATTCTCAACCTCCCTTCCCAGTTTACTGGTGTAGGCACTACATCTTGATATGGCCTAGATTTACGGCTCGATGCCCTTCTTTACATGGAGGGATGTATTTACTATTTTGCGTTTCTGCGATAATTAATAGTGTGGTATGTTTTAAGTACCGCAGATGACGATTTGCTTTAAGACGGACAAAAATACCAAGCTCCAGAGCCAGGGAAGTTCACCATTCGCAGTTAACCCTTGTCACTTGTAAAATAGTAAAGCAGATATCACAAGCAAGTAAACCCTCCTTTGCACGTATGCAATTCTGTGCATTTAAGGGTTAAAATTCCCATCCTGGGCGGAAATCTAACAATAGGCCTTCTGTACAAAAGGCCAGTACGCTTATCATTCAGACACAAAGCCTATATACAAAACGTAAAACTATAAAGCTATATTTTAATCAGTGTTGCACCTTATTGCATATATTACAAGGATTTTTCAGTCGAAACACAGACAGAGTTGGCAATACTGTAAATAATTGACGGGGCAGCTGAGAGGTGGCATCATTGCATCGTTTATTGTTTGTAGTAACAGCTCAGAAACGTGGTCAGTCTGAGACGCTTTGTAGAGGAAGAAATTGAAGCTACCTTCGTATTTAAAGGTTCCGTCCAAGGGAATATAACGCAGGATAAATCAATTCTCTTAACCCTTTCGGTCGCAATGTTGCTTTATGTTAACAAGATATTCAGTACATACATGCACTAAGCTTATTACTTTCCCCGGAGTCGCAATGTTGCTGTGAATTAACTACAGATGTAAGCTTCCATAATCAGTCAACAGATGGCATTAAAGTCTTATATAATTACTGTTAGATAAAGAAGTTGACCGTTGTGTACTACATGGTCATGGACAAATATATCTTGATGTTTACATTCTGCATTTTGTAAGTGAGTGTGTATTGCATTAGGAGTATATTTATTTTGTTTGGTATAAAAAGCTTTAAAAATACTACGTGTACCAGATAAACGTAAATTTAGAAATATTATTTAGTTATAAATAGGTATGATGTTTTAACATTCTATTCATGAACCGTGAGCAGGACAGACATGTTTCTAAGCCGTGCGAACTTTCATGATATATTCTCACTTCATTTTGCTGCCTGGAAGCCCTGCATTAGAACCTGAGTGTTCGCCCGCACTGCTGGGTCACTGGGAGAGGAGACTAGACCCTGAGAGGTCGCTTGCCTCTTCTTTTACATGCAATTTGGCTTTTGGAACCAGTCCTTCTAACCGTTGCCCCTGCAAGACCCGCTACCAGCACCAACAACTCTGCATTGTTGGCAGAGACTGCGCTTCCCGTATTGTCACGGGGGAATCCACCTCGCTCCTGGCTCTGAGGAAATCATCAGCTTCTCAAATTCTATCACCCACGCGGTGCGCTGTTTCGGGCCTTGTCGTGGGGACACCACTTATAAAAACGATACCTGGCCCGACACAGCGCCCAGCTCGTGGCTTAGGGCCTCCCGAGGCGCGGCGGCGCTGCCGTTGCTGTATCACAGGCTAATTCAATCTACACATTACTGATAATAAATCACACAACGTGGCTAAATGCGGCAATCAAGCCCCAACAGGAAAAATCCCACCAATCCAGATCAGATCAGATAAAAGGTGGAGGGACCTAAGCTCCTTCATCCAAAAAAATGTCACCAACCAAAATTACGAAATTTCCCCCACTAGAGAAGGTGCTCATGTAGTACTAAAAACACTAGAAGACCATAGTAAGCTCACAGCCGCTCTAGATGCACACAACATAAATTACTTCACCTATGCCACCAAGAAACGCATTGCTCACAAGCAAAGGGTCATTAGGGGATTACCCATGGATATGACCCCTGAAGAGATCATTGAAGATCTCAAGGATAAGGGCTTCACACCTACGCACGTTGCACAAATGCACAAGATAACCCCCCAAAGCGAGGGCAAACCAAAGAAAGTGCTCATGCCACTATTCATTGTCACTTACCCAGACACTCAATACAACACTGACCTACCAAACTTATCACACATACTGAAAATTCCCGTACGCACTGCAGAAAGGCTCCCCCCTACAGAGGCCAACAGGGTTGTTCAATGTTACAATTGTCAGGGGTTTGGCCACTCACGAACAGGGTGTCACATGACCCCGAAATGCGTGAAGTGCGCCGGCCCCCACAAACCTATGGACTGCACAATAAGCAAACCAGAAGAATTATTGTGCGCCAACTGCGGGAGAAAGGGCCACCCTGCCTCACATAGACAGTGCCCTGAATACATCAAGTATGTCAACAAACGATTCCCTGCCAAACCCCAGAATACTGAGAAATCAGAAACC
The DNA here is from genome assembly GCF_040414725.1 of Anabrus simplex. Lineage (NCBI taxonomy): Eukaryota > Metazoa > Arthropoda > Insecta > Orthoptera > Tettigoniidae > Anabrus > Anabrus simplex. The sequence continues at coordinate 380,485,987 of NC_090268.1, read as the reverse complement.
GACACCCAGGACACTAACTCTAAAACAAGAAGGAACTCTACCTCATCTACATGCTCAATCTCCACCTCAAACAGATACTCCGCACTTGAAACTGATGACAATACCTGCTCAGAAGAGCCTATTAACACAAACTGTAAAAACATGCACTTTGAAGAACAAGACTTCCCGGCACTCCCCGGTCAATCCAACACCACATCTCAGGCCAATACCACGTCTCTAAATTTCAGCAAAGTACTCAACCAGCCCACTAAACGAGACAAACGAACAAAGTCCCAACCTAACACCAGTAGCAAACAAGACAAACCTCCTCATACCGACCCTCCTACCATTACTACCATCACACAGACAATAATGCACAAACCACCTCACCAGCCCCCAAACGCACACCTAACGCCACGCCAACTACACCTGCCCACTCAGCTGCGCCAACTATCACAAACCAATTCACAAAACTAAAATTGCCCCTTAACACCCCTGAAGACATCAGATACTTTATAGAAGAAGCTCAAGCGCACATGAAGATACTAATCTCCACCACAGTAACAGCCATACAGTCCATACTCAATACACTCTTACAGCTCTCAAACACAATCATAAACAAGCTCCATGGCTAGACAACCACTCAGGATAACTACATGGAATGCTAACGGCCTGAATAACCCTGCAAAGAAGGCCGAACTCAAACAATACATCGCAGAACACGACATAGACATACTACTAATACAAGAGACAAACCTTAAACCTAACAAACGATTCTCCATTCCACAATACATTACATACCGAACAGACAGAGATGGAGATGGCGGTGGCACCTTAATTGCGATTAAAAGGCGCATTGCCCACAACCATATCTATCTCCCCACCACACACACACTAGAAGCCACAGCGATACAGCTAGACGACAGACACCAACGAATTACAATAATATCAGCTTACCTACCCCCAGACAAACGCCTTCACACCACAGATTTCGACTTACTTTTAGATTACGAACATGTTATACTGGCTGGCGACCTTAACAGCAAACACACAGACTGGAACAGTAAAACAATAAACCCTCATGGTATCAAACTACGAGAACACAGTATACATAACAATTACTTCATAACCGCCCCACTCGAACCCACATTCTACTGGACCCGCAATGGCATACTCCACTCAGACACCAATGACATCGCACTCCTCAAAAACATCCCCTACAATGCAAAAATAGACACCATGCAACAATTACACTCAGACCACCGACCAGTACTACTTGAACTAGGCATCAAAAAATACCAATGCAATACACACAAAGTAATCAACACTAACTACATAAACTGGGACACCTACACCTCTCAATTAGAACACCTCCTAGAACTCAACCCCGTACCCCCCCTCACAACTACCGACGACATTGACACAGCTATCACCTTATTCACTAACATCTTACTTACAGCAGCAAAAGCCAGTTACACCCCACAGCACACCAAACCCTACACGTTACCGTCACACCTAATACAATTAATACAAGAGAAAAACAGAGCCCGCACCACATTTCAAAGAACACGAACACTACAAAATAAAATTCACTACAACCGCCTACACGCTAAGACTAAAAAATAATTAACTAAACATATTAATGATACCTGGAACAAAAAACTCTCCGAAATAACCACTAATAATAATAATAATAATAATAATAATAATAATAATAATAATAATAATAATAATAATAATAATAATAATAATAATAATAATAATTACATAAACAACCTCTGGAAAACTACAAAAATATTCACCATATCTGACCAACCTACCCCCCCCCCCACTAACTAAACCAGACGGTACCTAAACAATTTCCGACCTTGAAAAATCTGAACTAGGCCCTATTAGCAGACACTTTAAAAGAAAACTTCAAACCCAACACCAATAGAACGAACCCTCAACACGATAACATAGTAACCAACATCATAAACAACTTTCTACATACTCCAAACCACTCACCTGTCCCCCCCTTCAAACCAATTGAAATCAAAAACATAATCGAGAAACTATCAGACAAAAAAGCTCCTGGACAGGACGAGATCCCCGCACCCCTGCTTAAGCACCTCAACTCCGACATGATAAAATTCTTAACACATATTTTCAATGCCATGCTCAATCTCGAATACTTCCCACAACAATGGAAAACAGCCAAAATTATATGCTTCCCTAAGCCAAACAAAGACCCCCAAAACCCAGCCAATTACAGACCAATCAGCCTACTCAGCATCATCTCTAAAGTATTCGAGAAACTAATCTACTCACGCATCAGAAATACAATATACAACAACCTAATACACGAGCAATTTGGATTCCGACAGAAACACTCCACAACACAACTACTACGCGTCACAGAACACATTACACAAGGCTTCCAACACAACCAAGGAACAATAGCAGTATATTTAGACTATAAACAAGCCTTTGACAGAGTACATCACCCCAGCCTCATTTACAAACTAATCAGACTACATCTGCACCCCACTTACACTAAACTTATACACAATTACCTAATAAATCGCACCTTTTACATCTCAATAAACAATAAAAACTCAACACCAAGAAACATACACGCTGGCGTGCCCCAAGGCAGTATTTTAGGACCAATTCTCTTTCTCCAATACATCAATGATATCCCCCGTACAGATAAAACACTAACAGCTATTTTTGCCGATGAAACAGCCATTATGGCCAGAAACTGGAATTCAGACATTGCCACCCAACGAATACAACAACATCTAAACGAACTCGAACCCTGGCTCACCAAATGGAAAATTGAAGTCAACTTACAAAAAACTAAAGTAGTACACTACACTCGCCGACGCAAACAACCGCAACAACAACTACAACTGTACAACCAAGCCATACAACAAGTCAGCAGCCACAAATACCTAGGGGTCACACTAGACTCACGACTCAACCTACAAGAACACATCACGAACATAATACAACGCGCCAAACGAAACACTCTAATGCTCTACCCACTCATCCACAGGAAAAGTGCTCTCTCTCAGAAAAACATCAAACTCATATACACCACATTTATACGCCCCGTCCTTACATACGCATATCCAGCCATTGGCTTTCTACCCATATCCAGCATTAAACGCCTACAGAGAATACAAAACTGGCTTTTACACTTAGCAGTTAAAGACTACACCACACCTACAGTACAACTACACGAGATAACTAAAGTCCCGTACATCCTGGATTACGTACACTCACTAACTACAAACTTCTATAACTCCACACAACAACACGAAAATCCACTAATAAACACACTTGGACAGTATGATCCACACAGAGCCGACACTATCTACCGACGACCAAAATACATTCTAATAATTAAAGACATACTTACCAACCCTGACTAAACTTTAACAAGTAATAATAATACTCACAAATAACACTATACATAGCAACTAACACACTTACGTTCTAAATACACACAAGATAAGGACTGTTCTTACCTCTGCTCCCACAACGCCCCACATACCTGCAGCTAGGTCACCCAGGAATGGACCCTGGTCAGCGTAACAACGACATTGCCCCATGTGAAGCCCTTCTAAATAAACTGTCATGCCGCCATTGCTGTTAACTACCAAATTCCACCCGCCAAACACTTATTAACCAGCAATAATGATTAATAAGTAAGCGAAATCATACACGATGCAGCGTTGCAAACCTCCTAACGCAACATCAGCTAGGATTGGATCTCATGGGAAACCAAGCTCCAATCCACATCGTACACTGAACTCACTGTGTCAGCCATTCAAAATTATGAAATTTTTCCCTCGACACTCATACACATACCAATAATTAAACTAATAAGAAGAAACTACACAACTCAGTAATAAACACACTCAACTACATATAAACCAACTTCACATTGCCATACATTAACAATACTCCAATTATTAAACGAGAATAAAACCACACAACGAAATAAATTTCCACAAAACAAGAAACCAGGATAAGGCCACCGAAAGTGTGACCTTATTCTAAAACACAAATCAATACACCTACCAAAGACCGACAGAGGAGCTCCGAAGGAGCACCGGCATCGGTACCTCTCACACCACCTGTCTCTATGAGACAGGTGAACCATACAGAATCTAGGACATTGGGACTCAATTTGACTCAACTCTCGATGGTTAACTACTGTGCTACCATATCCTAACCTCAAAACAATAATGAGCAAGATGATGAAGCATCTCGGTACGGAACTGAAAGAGACAGGAATTGTGGATGTTCCTGAGGAGCTTCTGGCGGGTCAGTCTGAATACGAAGATATTGACTCGGTGATTCGAGATAGGGATGGCGAATTTTTAAAAAATACCGATATATTGAAAAGTTATTTTCGATAATCGATATCTATTGCACATAATATATCGGTATATTCAAACGATATCGATATATCGCTAATGATAACCCAAGAGTCCAAGACCAACTACAATATCATCAGCCCTGAATAATAAAGGCCTATATCAATATTGGTATTCTGCCTGTGCACGCGACTGGTTGGTTGAGTTTATCTTGCTACTGGAATTCGCGGTTTTAAATTTCCATGGAATATATCGATCAACGGCTGCTAATTTCAGATGACCACTAGCCTGCACGGTTGCTAGGGTTGTACGTCCGAAACACAAATTTTCATTAGCCCTCAGCCACAAGACATATTTATGTCAATAGGCGCAGCAGTCGAGGCATAGGTCCTGAATAAATAGCTTTTTGAAAGAAATAAGTACACCTGTAAAAGAGATTGAAAAAAAGTGTCAGTAATGCTTGATGAAGTTCATATAAACCTCGTAAAATATAAACCTTGTAAATTAGTAGCCATGGCTGAAAATAGTTAAGAATATGATGCAGAATCTACCGTGCAAGTATTTATGGCTTTATCATTGCAATCTGGGAATAAAGATATCACTGGTCCTTTTTCTGGTGAATAACATTAACTCAGACACTTAAGGTGTTATAATTCATGGTTGAATTAGGTTTCTAGTTTTCTACTTTACTGCTGATAACATTTTACACAAAATATTTTGGTCATTATATTTGATTCTCTTAAATATCTCGTTTTTCTTGGAACTGCCGTGATCCCCTTTTTATAGAATTTCAATATAATTTCAAATTCTTCTATTTTGGAAAAAAAATATAATTTGATATCGAGATATATCGATATTTTGTTTTGATAATAGAATAATATCGGCATGTCGATATCGAAGGAAATGTCGATATTTTAGTAGGCTATATCGGAACGTCCCTAGGTGTTATCGTTGCCTACGAGATAAGTAAGGGCCTCAGCATGCACGGTCTCTTCAAGTACTAAATTGAAATAGTCACGGCCGACTTGATGCGTCGCTCAAGCTAGGTCTAAGGACCTCAGCGAGGGACACATTAGCAGCAGTTCAAATAGAGCCGCTGGATGTCAGGTTTTCCCTCCATTCCTCAGCACGATTCCAATTAGCATTACGAGAATAACTTGCACATAAAACCACATTAAAAATATAAAACATTGCATTTTGAGTAGGAAAGATATTTCTATGACGTTTAATGAAGAAAAATAAATGTAACACCCAGTAATTCAAGATGAGCTCATACGAATCAGGTAGTATAGCAACCGGAAAGTTCACGTCCTAATAAAAACGAAAATACTCCATATTATATATTAAAACATTGCAGAGCTGCCGACAGTGGGATTCGAACCCACTATTTCCCGGATGCAAGCTCACAGCCGCGCGCCCCTAACCGCACGGCCAACTCACCCGGTACGGCTAGTTTTAGTAGAAATGATACAGCACGTGCTTTCAAAATGTTCACTACAGACTTCGAGGAAGGTTGCCAAATGCTATTTTTCTCGTCACCCCGACATGATATAATTTTGACCCATTTTTCTCGTTCTATATTTGCTCGTGGAAAGAAATGTCACTACCTTTGCGAAGTTTACTTTGGCAAAATGGTATAGAGCAGTAAACCATTGTTTAACACGCGCAATAAATATCCTGTGAATAGAATGTTTACAATAAATACTCTGTCAGTTCTTGTATATTTATCAATATGCACAAAATATTTTTAATGTAAATCCACAGCTTGTTTAATCAATTGACCGAGTCAGGAATGGAACGAATGAAGCCTCACCTAGCGGCGAGGATGGGAACTGTGCCGGCTGCCGAAGCCTGTCGCACTCTTCTGGGGCAATGATTAATGACTGACAGGTGCAATTAAATTATATAGGAGAGTGTTGCTGGAATGAAGGATGACAGGGAAAACCGGAGTACCCGGAGAAAAACCTGTCCTGCATCCGCTTTGTTCAGCACAAATCTCACATGGAGTGACCGGGATTTGAACCACGAAACCCAGCGGTGAGAGGCTGGCGTACTGCCACCTGAGTCACGGAGGCTTCTATTTTCTTAATCTTACGTTTAAATAATAAACCATATACTCACCACAAGCTGAATACACAAATCAACGCCTCTTATAATTAATTCTAAGACTTATCTCACCTAAAAACTCACTACCTCACCTTTTTGCTTCACATTTTCCATATACGTCTGTGTTGTTAAACAGTGGGGGGCTAACACCAAGTCTAGCGGCGACCCTGGAACTAGAACGTATTTCGCGCTGTGTAAACTGCCATGCGGAGGCCTTATTACTAATCACGTAGGCAACGGTGTTACATATTCCACCGTTTATATTCGAATAGTAGTCCAGCCTATCAGAGGCTCAGAGCAATGTATTGAATAGATTGGATATTTCCAGGTTTCAATTCCACCTTCTCTAGCACCATCTCTTACATAATTATCGGCGTTCTCTAGTGCGGAAAAAAAAAGAAAAACGATACATTTATGGAAAAACCGATATATTGTGCGATAAATTGAATCAAAATTTCGGTATCGATATATCGGTAAATCGAAAGGAAAATATCGGTATTTCGTAAAAAATATATCGTTGCCATCTTTAATTCGAGAGTAGATGTGTGACAAACGGTTATTTTTGTGTAACTTCTATATCTGTCACTGCTACAATAAAGTAAATGTTATAAGTAACAGTTAAAAATAACATTCAATGTTACTCACCTTTAACTGGTCACGGCCTCCAGCTTGTCGCTTTACACCTGTGTTACGAAGTCCCATTCATTCACTCACACATGCGCACACGCACCAATACACTGTTGGAAGTCGGTACAGAAAAACATGCATTCCTTTTTGCTATAAAGTTTACGGGAGGCAGAGAACGAATGAAATGAGGAGAAAACATAGCGTCTTTTCTGAAATCTAGAGGAGTTTGTTTGACAATGCCCCGATCAAGGGTAGAAGACTAGAAAACGTGATGACATATCTGCCAAACCTCGACACAAACCGGTACACGAGGATCGATTAAGTAAAATGAAGTAATGTTATGTTATCTGTAATATATCTGTATATATATCTGTAATATATCTGTAAAATGAATATGGTAAGTTAGCATACTAATTTATTAATGTACAAGAAAAATTATGCGCGGGAAACTTATAATAATATATTGTACCTACGTAGCCTTGCGCTATGTCTGAGTCAACGATTAGCCCTGAGCAATTGAATATGTCATAACAGTTTACACTTTAGTTACCAGAACACAGCAACAACTTAAACAAATACATTATAGAGTAATTGACTTAAAGCAATCTCTTACAGAAGTGCTCTCACTTGGAAGACATGCGTACTCTCTGAAATCTGAAGGTCACATTCTGTGTCTGTAAGTTGGTACTAGTGACAGTTACCACTTCCCAGTTACTGTTTTCATTAGTACATTTTTCCGTTGTCGTTACTCGTTAACCTGTTATTTATTTCCTCGTTACATTCGTAACACTGACAGGCATGTAACTGTGACAAAGTAACTGCTACGTTATTTTCCAACCATCTCTATTCGATAGGAAGGCAATCAACTTTATTTCTGCATATGTAGGTGGAGGTCCAGAAGATAAATGCCAAGGATGGAGCCAGTCGGAAAAGAAAACTATGGAAATAGTCTGTCCCCAAGTGGTGAAAAAAAATCGGTTCGTGGGCGGGGGGGAAGTAGATCTAGCAGATATTTTGCTTGAGCTATAGAGAACAGACATTAGAATGGTCAAGTGGTATGGGAATTATGTTTTGGTGTATTAGTGTTGCAATAGTCAACGTTTCGCTACTGCAACCTACACATAAAACGCAGCGAGGGGAATAACGTATGTATTCCCTTGTACAATTTAAGTTAGAAATATCTTCAGCATTATCTAGGGGAGAGAAATTTCTAACTTGAAAACGTGGGCAACCAAGTGGCAGTCCATTTCCAGAATCCAGTCGAGAAATGTTTGCTCCAAAACCACTCGATGTCAAGTATGATGCATATGCTGGCCTCAGTATAAAACGAAGAAAGGCCGATGTAAATTTTGTCCTCGTGGAATCACCGAGCTGACCAGCTCTAAATGCAGAGGTAATTTGTGCTTGACAGGAACTAAGAATCGCTTCTTCCAATTTCATAACAAATAATTGATTAAACGTAAAAAAAATTCTCTATTCACATTATTTTGTATAATTTTATAATGAGACAATGTCACATATAAGTTTAGCTTATTTCGTTTGCTGGATGTAATTTTGTGTACAGAAGAACACCATGTAAATTGCTCTGTGTAATATGTATGCCGAATTTCAATGTTACCATACGTTCCCAATGTTAACCAAGAGCAACATGCTGGATTTTTTAAATTTATGTGAGAAATTTTGAATATTGTTAATAAACTTGAACACTGTGTTAAAAAACAACTGTTCTAAAAGAGAAAAAATATCGCAAAAAATTACAGTTTGGGTCTGAAAGGTTCTTCGGCCGGAAAACTATTTTGAGCCGTAAAAGATGAACAGTCCGCCTCGGTGGTCAGTTGGTTGGTGTGATTAGCTTCTATCTCCGGAAGCCCGGATTCAATCTCCGGCTTTGACACGAAATTTTTAATGTGGCACAAGAACTGGAATGGGGTCCATTCAGCGTCAAGACGTCAACTTAATAAAGGGGGATCCGATTCCCACCTCTGCCGTCATCGAAGTGGTTTTTCGTGGTTTACTACTTGTTCTCCAGGCAAATGGCGCGATGGTACCTATCTTAAGGCCACTTCCCTCCCTCTTTCTCTCCCATCCCTTCCAATCTCTCCATGCCCCACAAGGCCCATGTTCAGCATATCAGGCGAGGCCGCCGGGGCAAGGTACTGGTACTCCTCCCCGTTGTATCCCAAACCAAATGTCTCACACGGGTATGATGCGCAAAGGTATCACCGAGATATCTCTATAAAATTTGTCACAAATGGAACATAACAATTGCTTTTACACATATCAAGTGAAAAATTCCTGGCACATTAAGAAATACCGTCGTTATTTGAGAAATATGAAAACATACTTAAGGCTTGTAGACAGGATTGGTTTATGTCGTATTCCGCTGCTGATGCCGTCTTTTGTTCTTTTCTTGAGGTCCAGGGCTAGCACCGAGGAATGCGAGTGCTATGTCTGTGGATTCTCATTATCTTTGTCCATTATGAGTAGAGCGGCTAGTTCAAAAAGCAAAATGGAGGTGAACAGTATTCATTTTTCGATGAGGCAAATGAACAGGTTATTGTTAAATTACAAGACCTTAAGCTATTGCCGAAGTAGCATGATCCCTGGACCAATAAATAACTTAATGAATCAGTTAGGGCACAAGTCCACAACTCGTCGTGATCAAAGAACTTCAGCGAACAAAGACATTACACACGAAATTGTTCAACGTGTGAGACAAAAGACATACGTGTGTCACTGTGAGCGTAACACCAAATGTACTTGTAAAGTGGTAAAGTACGCATACATAATATACTCCAAAAATGAAATATTTCTTAATGTACCAGGAATTTTTCACTTGATATGTGTAAAAGCAATTGCTATGTTCCATTTGTGACAAATTTTATAGTGATATCTCGGTGATACCTTTGCGCATCGTACCCGTCTCACACTCCAGTACATTGCGTTTGAGGCGGTAGAGGTGGGATCTGTCGCTGGTTCCGGCGGGGTGGGGGGGGGGGGGGCGCGGGGTGGAACTAGCCCTGGAGGGTAAACAGATTAAATACATAGACATAAAAAGCTTACACAAGGCATAATTACCTCCCACCGCCAAACGCACAATCCCTCCTTATATAACTCCTCCTCCCAACGTATGTCACAGCTATGCCCATCTCCAGCTCAGAGAAAGGGCATCAGCCAATAGATGAGCCGCTCTGCCCTTTACCCACATAGATCATTTATCAATAATTTCGCCGGTTATCCTTCCGCATACTTTGAAGGCTGAAGCTACAGTATCAAGCGGCTATCGGACTTGATTTCCGCTCAGTTACTAAAATACACATCATTTAGCACAAGCCTGAAAATCATAGAAATACCGGTATTTTAAGATGGGAGTGTTTGTTAACGGAAGCACCGAAAGGGTTAGTTAGCAGAAGGAGGCTTAAAGGAAGGAGAAGGTACGAGGTGATAGAAGGAATCAAAGAAGGGAAAACTTACAAGGATTTGAAGAGGATGACAAAATAAAGGAGAGCATGGTGAACTGTCATGTGTAATCCTGTGTGTGGGAGAACACATGATGATGGTGATGATGATGATGATGATGATGAACATAGAATACAATTTTTAGGAGTACCCGCGACACACGGAGAGCGGTATCAACACCCGTACAGTACATGCGTGTGCACTATAAACCACTGGTGTCAATCCTTGCCCGGTGTAAGCGCAGTGCCCGTGCTAGAAATATCTGTGCACGCGGGGACGCATGTCTCTTCGCCCCAGCCGGCTTGTACTGTACTTCCACATTGTTGACTCAGGGCTGTGCAGCCTATTGATGACAGGCACCAGTTGCCTGTTTTGGTCCACAAATAATGGCTGGAAGATTCATCAGCTACATAGGCTGTGGCATAAGGATTGACACAGTAATTGGTTTGTGTGTGCTTGTATTTGTGTACTTTTGTAGCCATACGGTTACTTGAGGAGTTACTACTTTTATCGAAGCCTGTTTTCATTTGCTTAAGTTTACAGAAACAGAATGTTTTGGTACAGAAGTGATATAGAAGCGTAGTAGTAGTATTCGGCTTTATTCTGCTTAATAATTACACTGATCAACAAATAATGACTTTCGTTGGATATCTTCGTATCCAACACGCGTTTTAAGACAACTGAAACAGATTGATTCAAAATATGCCTTAGCACCCACCATTCTTGAGAGATACGACATCTATAGGGCATTGATTACTGCATGGAGCAGGTTACATAGCAGCGCACGTAGCAAAACAGATCTGGTGAATTTATGCTACTTCAGGGCACCATAATGTCACCGAAAATAAAAAAGAAGCAAACGAAAATATTCGGCGTTGCATAAAAAAGTAACGAAAACCCATGAAAACAATTCTAGACCAACGCTGTGCTTCGAAAAACAAAACTTTGTTAACATCTTCACAATATGACGTGATAGAGCAAAACGGATTTCATATTTCAAATCAACATGAAAAACTGCACTAAAAACAGTAAACATGATGTCATAATTATATCTAACTTGCCTCTTGTAAATTAGTAAATCAGTGTAATTTTTCATGTTAAGTCTCCAGAAAAGTAAATGGCTTTTTATTTTGTACTTCATTGCTTGTGGCGACCTGTAAAGTAGTTATTTATATTCTTAGTACACGGTGATTACAGTAGTGGTGGTGGTGATTATTGTTTTAAGAGGAAGTACAATTTGGCAACCATCCTCTGTATAACACTAGAAAGAAAATATGGAAGGGATCCAACACTTTGAAAAATGGAGGTATCGGCTAAAGAAAGGCAAGGGCCACAAAGGGCGTGAAAATGAAAGACTCCCTAGGCTTCGAGTGTTCTAATGCCGTCGGGGTCGGAAAAGAACAAGAGTTGACCAAGGGAGGTCGGATAGGATAGATGAAAGTGAGTAGCCTGGCACAAGTAAGTGGAAATAATGCTAGGACTCAGCTGAGGGCTCCGTGGTCGCCAACCAACGCTTCCAATTTAAGTGCCCCTGGGGCCCATTATAGTCGCCTCTTAAGGCAGGCAGGGGATACCGTAGGTGTTATTCTACTGCGCATTTAAAGCAAACGCAGTGTTGAACACATGTAATTATGTAGTTCGTTATATGAAAGAATATACCGGTATACTGTAGTTAAGAACGTGTAATATACACCCTCCACACTTGTGCGATCTGATGACGTCCTGGCTAGCGCTCGCAATAGCCGTTTCTCATGCACCTCGTGACCTTAACATGTCTGCCATAAAACGTTTGGAAGTATAAATTCAGAGTGTAAAATATAATGACTACAGTAAGACGGATTGCGAGCAAATTGGTCTACGAGTGTTTGGCGAAACAAGGAAACGTTTTTAATGAATTCTAACTTGAAAAACGATCTTTTTTTTTTTTTGCTATGGGCTTTACGTCGCACCGACACAGATAGGTCTTATGGCGACGATGGGATAGGAAAGGCCTAGGAGTTGGAAGGAAGCGGCCGTGGCCTTAATTAAGGTACAGCCCCAGCATTTGCCTGGTGTGAAAACGGGAAACCACGGAAAACCATCTTCAGGGCTGCCGATAGTGGGATTCGAACCTACTATCTCCCCGATGCAAGCTCACAGCCGCGCGCCTCTACACGCACGGCCAACTCGCCCGGTAAAACGATCTTTTTGCAGTACGAGTAGCAATGATCACTGTGCCTCGCTCATATAGTCAACATCCATATGAGCGTGTGTGTTTTCTACTGTATTAGCAAATGTACCCGTGCTTCGCTACGGTACTCTACACTGTATATGGATTTGTAAAATATTAATTACAATGGAAGGCACGCACTTTCTAGATCGCTACAAATCGACTTCAGTGAATTAATATAGATCGACATACAGAAGTATATGGATATTCACCTTCATTTAGAGAATCCGTTTTGTGATACGACTTACCGTTTAGCCAAAAAGTACCTGAAAAATAATGTTTGTACAGTCATTAAAATTGCCTCAATATTTCGATATCTTTGGGGGTAAGAAGTGAAAATTTGAACATCTTGGAGTTTTTCAGTCGGTTAGAGGCTAAAAGCTACAATTTCGTTAATGGAATGTGTGATAACAGCATTTTCTCAAGAATATAAAATGTGGTCACTTTACAGAGGTATAATTTAGAGTCTCTACGTTTGAGGCAAACATGTTAGTGCCACGCCTCAAGCACACCACTTCACAAATTTATCCATTTATTAATATGTGTGAATTATTTATCTAAGATATCTGCAGAGACCATAGAAATTGGTTTTGCTTTTAAATTTTTCTGCTGCTGCTAGTGGCTTGAAGTCGCACCAACACAGATAGGTCTTATGGCGACGATGCGGCAGGGAAGGCCTAGGAGTTGGAAGGAAGCAGCCGTGGCCTTAATTAAGGTACAGTCCCAGCATTTGCCTGGTGTGAAAGTGGGAAACCACGGAAAATCATCTTCAGGGCTGCCGACAGTGGGATTCGAACGCACTATCTCCCGGGTTCAAGCTCACAGCCGCACGCCCCTAACCGCAGGGCCAACTCGCCCGGTCTTCTAATTTTTAGACGATATTTGCATCACAATGGAGGAATTCTTTCCTGCACGGAGATGTGATACGTACAGCATAAAGTCACATTTCGTTTAGAGCTTGCTTAACCTGTGTTTATTGTGTATATTATTATTAATTTTATTTTTTTCCAAGGTATTCCTTATATTTTCTCTTTCAATTTGTGATGTTTTACACATAATACCTTATACTGAAATGAAATGTCTTATGGCTTTTAGTGCCGGAAAATCCCAGAACGGGCTCGGCTCGCCAGGTGCAGGTCTTTCTGTTTGACTCCCGTAGGCGACCTGCGCGTCATGATGAGGTTGAAATGATGATGAAGACAACACATAGACCCAGCCCCCGTGCCATTGGAATTAACCAATTAAGGTTAAAATCCCCGACCCGGCCGGGAATCGAACCCGAGACCCTTTGAACCGAAGGCCAGTACGCTGACCGTTCAGCCAACGTGTCGGACATACCTTATACTGAAAGTAGGTTACTTATTAATTAGTGTCTCATCAGTATTAGTACCTAATTTAAAGTTGTATTTATATGAGATAATGCTGAACATATTATTGAAAGTGTTTTGTATCGTCTACTGAATAATGGGGGTGTTATACACTGCTAAGGATGTATGTATAAATAAGTAGATAAATCAGTGTACACATGGCAAAATCTTAATTTGTACAACTCTCATTTACAGAACATCATGCTATACTAAACATTTACACCTAATTAGAAATATTCATTAAGTATGCTGAGAAAGATTGTACATTCCAGAAGAATAGTGGTGTTAACTGCTATGTTTATAGCGTGGTATGCTGACGATACAGCGAGTAGAGATTCGCGAAGGAGTGGCTTATCTAGTTTTGAGCGAAGACATTTTCTCTGTAGTGCCCGGTAATATATTCTTGGCCGCCTTGATAAAAGGCCTCCTGCCGTCTTAACGACCGAAGCGCCAGGCCTACAGAGCCAGGAAAACGAGAGCGTAGAGAGCGAATAATTAAAGTGGATGGCTTTCGAAAATTTATGCCGTTAGGACTCTCAAGTGTCTTGAATTTACCTGAAAAGTATTCCTCTTAAACATCTGTGATTACTGGAAGAACATTGTTTGCTCGAAGTATGCTCGTTAGTCAAGCTGAACGTATTTTACTCCAGTTTTGTATTAAAGTGGGGAGACGGTCGGGCTGCTCTTTAAAATACCAACGGAGAGAGTATTTATATTAAAACTAAATTTCCTGGGATGCGTTGTCCTTGATTTTATCAATTGATACTGTTATTGGTTGGTACAATAAACGCAAAATATGAGTATTCGAATCAGTTATTTGAGAAACCACACATGTGCATTTTCTGGCAAAACCAATTTGATGCATAAATGACAGAGGCGTTGCGTGGTATTGAAGTATTGCACACCATCCAAAAATTTTACACTTCTTTAATCGTCTTTTCTTCTATTCTTTTAGTTTAATAAACCTAACATATATTCGAAAAATGTTAAAATCAACCATCATTGGTTGTTTGCTGTACTAATGCTTCGTAACGGGCCAGTAAACGCTGCTGGCTTCGAATCAAACTCAGGGAGTGTGCTTTTCTACGGCAACTCCCTAGCGGACAGCGCGGCGCATGCTCGCCGGTATCGGTCTCAGGGAGTTGCACGAGACTAGCAATCCCCCTATCGAGAAACAGTTCCAAACGTCCCCGTTAGATTGCGCCACTCTGCGGAGATTAGTTCATTAAAACTTTCTCTCCTCTCGCAAAGGTAATTTCATTTCCAGTTTTTTTTTTAAATTTACAACTTTTATTTTACATTGCACCAACGCAGATAGGTCTTACAGCGACGACGGAATAGAAAAGGGCTAGTAGTTGGAAGGAAGCGACCGTGGATTTAATTAAGGCACAGCCACATCATTCGCCTGGCGTGAAAATTGGAAACCGCGGAAATCCATCTTCAGGGCTTCCGACAGTGGTGTTCGAACCCACTATCCAAGAATGAAAGCTCATAATCTACGTGACGCTAACCCCGCGACCAACTTGCCGGGTAATTTCTTTTCCAGGCCATACCAGACCACCCATAATTTTACCAACATCTTGCTTCAATGAAAAACAGGAGGGCAAATTTTCAATTCAAGCTAGGCAAAAGTAACTGTGCCTGGCTAAGAGGTTCAGACGATTGAGGCGCTGGCCTTCTGACCACAACGTGGCAGATTCGATCCTGGCTCAGTCCGGTGGTATCTGAAGGTGGTACGTCAGCCTCGTGTCAGTAGATTTATTGGCACGTAAAAGAACTCCTTCAGGACTAAACTCCGTCACCTTGGTTTCTCCGAAAACCGTAAAATTATCGTTAGTTGGACGTAAAGCGAAAAACATTATTATTGAGAGTAACTGTAGTGATAGTGTATAAATAGCCTCTTATTTCCTGGGCTGAAGTTGCCAGATATATTTCAGTTTTAGTAGGAATGTAGTTCATTACTTAACGATAATAGAGTTTCTTGTTCTTTCTGTAAGCTATAAAAATGTGACACTGAAAATGTTCGTGGAATACCCAGCTTCAGATACCACCAGCCGCCACTGATAATTATGTAGTATTAATTATATTTATATGTTTTAGATTGAAACCCTACATGTAAGCCTCATTTCAAGGTGTCATTAGACTCTTAAAAATATTGTTTATTTGACAAATCAGTAAAGACATAAAGTTATAGACATATTTATTCTGTAAGGAAGGAACTAAAGCCTTCTATAAAAATGTATTATCCTAGCTTGCTGTTGATAGGTTGATGTAGAAACAATCTCAATTACCTCATCCCGATCGCTCATCTGCTTTAATGTTGTGAAGACTTGTCATGTTTGAACATGTAATCAATGACAAGGATATTCTTCTAAACAATGAGATTTAACCATTTTACTGTCAAAAACCAAGTAATTTGATTATTACTCGCGGGATCCTACACTGACAATCTGGCGAGTCATACACTCTGGCTGTATTCAATATCAACAGTTCCAGTGGGATAATATACGGCGTGGACAAAATTAAACAGGCCCGGAACATATTTATAAGACTGACGTGGAATTGACCCTTGTTAATAAACAGGAGAACTGCCCATCAAAGGAAACGCTGGAAACCGCGAATTCGATGCACCAATGTGAACCTGTACATTGATAAAAGCTACGGTCCTCTCCTAGCGTTTTCCTAACCCATCGTAACATGTCTGTGCATCTCCCTGTGAGTACGTCGCTCTACCATTACGTGTGAGTGAGTGAGTGAGTGAGTGAGGGGAACAGACGTGTTTAGTGACCAGTTGAATGCAACAAAAAATGGTGCTCACGATCAAACAGCGCATTCATTGGCGAGAGTTATGGGAAGCACGATTCGTGGAAAACTGTGAAGAACTGTTTGCACAAGACTGGAAGTGTTTTGGCAAAACCTCCACAAAATCTGCAATGCAAAACTTAGTGGCAACATAGAGTGAAACGGGCTCTCTAGCGGATAAAATCCGTGATTTTCCGAAACGAGTTCGAACACCAGAAAAAAACTGCTCGAGTGAGGGAAAGCCTGTAACGAAGTCCGGCGAAATTAATAGATCGTCGTGTCGGAAGATTATCAGAAAGGACCTGCATCCGTGTCAAATTCAACTGTTGTGCATGCATTGAAGCTTCCAGACGAAACTTCGCGTGTTGAGTTATGCCGGTGGTTTAGGAGAGACTTTGAGTGAGGACTTTCGGATCCTCAGTTTTCCATTTCATCAGATAAGATACATTTCCAGTATCCTCTGTGATTTTCATTAACAAGTGTCAAACCCGCGTCAGTCCTGCTGAAAATATTTTCCGGGCCAGTTGTGTTTTTCCCTACCTGTATATAAAACGTCATTTGCCAATCAATCTGAAACAAGAGAAGATGTGAATACGATAAGAGACATATTTACTCCATAAGGAAGAAACTAAAAGCCTTTTAACAGATTGGTGAGGAAATAATCGCTCATATCTCAAAGATCGGTCATCTGATTGAATGCTGTGAGGACTTTTCATTTTTTTATTTTTTTTATTTTATTTATTTCAAAAGAGGCACCTGAGCCAAGGCTCATAATGGTGCAGTACAAATAATTACATTTGGCAACAAAGATGATATTTGAGAACATCAGCTTCTAGGACAAAAATATAATATACTGTACAATGAATAATTATAATATTAATTATATTTGGCAACAAAGATGAGATTTTAGAACATCAGCTTCTAGGACAAAAGTATAATATACTGTACAATGAAGAATAATAAAAATAATATTAAGGTATCCTAGTGATAGAAACCAAATATGAACAGCAGTGATATAGTATACTAAATCAGTACTCTATAGGCTTGGCATTTTTACTTTTAGAAAATTAACAAGCTTGGTTTTAAAGGTGGGTAAGTTAGCGGCTTCTCGAATATGCTCAGGAAGGCTATTGAAAAACTTTACAGAAAAATGCCATAAAGAATTAGTGCCATACTTAGTAGACTTCGATGATTTACAGTGAATTTTAGTAGATCCTCGTGTACTGTATGAATGTATGTCATAATTCAAGTTGCAAAGTGTGTTCGAATGAGTTTGTCCATTTTTCAATTTATACAACATAATAGCTGAAGCTTTTTTACGAAGACCATCTAGTGACAGCACATTACAATACTGGTAGACCTGTATGGTTGGTGTTAAGGTGGGTAAGTTGAAGAGTATTTTCAGTGCTCTTTTCTGTAAGATACTGATCTTTTCAAATTGTTCTTTACTGCAACATTTTAACGAATTTATTTGTTTAGAGATTTTAGAGTTTAACTTCTTGCGTTCACTCATACCATACTATTAACTGTGCAGATCTGATGTCAGACGCATACTTACTGCTGATTTCCAATGATAACTCAGAAGTTCCATTTGCTAACAGAACAGTGGCAATGCCTGCCCCAATCAAAAAACACTTTTTTTTTTTATCAGACATTGGTGTAAGTGACTTATATCAGTTCCTGAATTTTGCTGTCTATAAGAAGCAGGCTTCTGGAAAAGAAGATATGGGAAGGAATTCTGCAACGTTGTAAAAACCTACAGCAGCATTATTAGATAACTGTACATAATAAGTAATATTTCCATTTTTATAGTCGAAACTTGTGTTATCAATTCTGTTTACTTCAAGCTAACGGTCAGCGCATTTCAACTTGATCAACTTACTCACCTCTGAAAATGGAAAATTTGCATATTTCATTGAGTTATTAATGGAAGAAGGGTCGCGAAAATAAATTGTGCATGACGTTTACATTCATTTGTAGTATGTCGACTACTTACAGCCGAATTTCACTACGAGGCTTGTAAGTATAGAATAAATAATAATGGGAATCAGCACGACATGAACAATTACGGCCACCTGCAATGGTAACAACGTGCTGTACAATTGCTAAAATAATCCCATATCAGTGTTAAAACTCTTGGCATGTCCAAGTGATTCTTTCAGCACGCAGCACGAAGTTAACTATAACCGTAACCTAAAACTATGAAATTACATGGCATCTCTCGGAAGTGCAAAACTGCAAATAGAATACCTGTGTGCATGTAGCGTCCTCACAAAGACGCTATATCATCCAGATCTTGTTGCTGATTGCTTTGATTCACTAAGTGAAGTAAGCTGTAAACTAATACACGCCGAGTGAGTGGTAGCACGGTTTGGGACACACAACTATAAGCTTCCATTCCGAGGATAGGAAGCCGTAAAATGATTTACCGTGGTTTCATATTTTCACACCAGGCAAATGCTGCGGCTGTGTCTAAAGCTACGGTGACTTTCTATCTGTATCGGAGCGACGTAAATCAGATTGTAAATAATAATAATAATAATAATAATAATAATAATAATAATAATAATAATAATAATAATAATAATAATAATTGTTACCGTGTTTTAGTGGATCAGCAGAGGTGAAAGAAGGTGCGGGCTGGAATAGGTCTCAACTACAAAATTAAAGTTAATTTAAAACTTTAACAAAGGTTATATTTCCTTTGCAAAATCAACAAACAACAGAGTATAACAGGTACCAAGTAGCAGATCAACAAATTTAAAAAATTACAGTTCTTTACAAGATTTGGGCTTCGAGCCCCAAGATTATTTTCTGAGCTCTCAGCTCACCACCACAATTGCTAAAGGGGAGAAAACCCCTAAATGCATGGAGCCCTTGCTCCCAACTTTTAACTCAAGCCTCCCAGAGGCACCTTTCACACACAAGAAAGAGCAGATGCGCTCTCAAAGTCTTTAAGCCTATTTAAGAGGCCATAAACTGATTTTACACTAACTGCCCTCAAGGCTCACATATAATGGCACAGGGGTACCTCGTACCCAATCTACTGGACTTTCACAAGAAGAAAACAAAATATCAGGTTAAGTTACTGGCCCAAAGTACAGAAGGGATTGGAGGCGTGAACTTGCACTTCTAAATACACTTTTAAAACCTAAGTGGCTCAAGGCCGAAACACAGGGGCTAATCCCAAGCTAAGGAGGTGACCCGTATGAGAAAACTTTAATATTTTAAGGAAGAGAAGAAACGGTTATGAAAACGTAGTCACCTCGATTTCAAAATGAAGGGGAGTTCGAGAGGGTAAAGCACTCTCTATCACCGCTTTACAGTAAAAGAAATTTATAGATTTTATATAGACAGAAAAGGAATTTACATTTTAAAATGTTAGGCTACATAGTAAAGGTTTCGAACCCTCCCCGAGAGTTAAACTGCTGAGCTAGCAAGAAATAAAGATGTTAACAGGCCGTTACCTTGTGGAAGAACTGCTGCTTGAAGAAAAAGGCGCTTCCCGTCCCCTGCTACACATTCACACACTCTAAGATGTTACTGAAGTGGCACCGAGACAAGAAAACCAGCAGTTTTTATACCCTCGTGGAAAATTCGAGATCTTTCAGGAATGAGTAGACACCCCCTTTCGCTTTTATTGGATAGCTTAGAGCAACATGTCTATGTCGAAGAAGACATACATGATTGGTTGGAAATAAATTAAGGAAATTTGGGATTGGCTAAATTCAAAACAGGCGGATAGAAAGGATTAATGTTGCCAACCCAAAGATAACAGAACAAAATATATTAAAAACAAAACTTATGCATACTAAATTTCTTCAAGAAAGTTCATTCCTTCGCACCAGAGTGCGTAATCATAGTTTTTAGTAGAGACATCTGGTAGAGAACGTCCACACTTCTTGATCAAATACACACAAAAACACATCAAAATTCACACAGAGCTATCTTCGGAGAAACTGTTGAGTTAATACAGTTTGTTAAAGTTCAGGCTTTCTCCTGTAGAGGAGTTTCAACTGGCGCAATATTTGAACTAGCGGCGTGGAGGTGTACCGCCCGGTACAATAATAATAATAATAATAATAATAATAATAATAATAATAATAATAATAATAATAATAATAATAATAATAATAACAATAATACATAACTCAAAAGGTTCGACCTAGATGCAGCGTAATGCAGGAAGGAATTTTCAAAGCAATTCCCGAAAAAAACGTTGAAGGAAGTATAACGAATGAAACACAACCCATTATTAGTTGTAATACACTGACTGACAGAGCAAATGCAACACAAAGAAGGAGTGGTTCGAAAGGGATGAAAGTTGGGGAAAAACAGAGACGGCACGGACGAATAATTGATGTTTATTTCAAACCGATATGCAGGTTACACAATGCGCACGGCATCGACTCAGTAGGATGTAGGACAACCGCGAGCGGCGATGCACGCAGAAACACGTCGAGGTACAGAGTCAATAAGAGTGCGGATGGTGTCCTGAGGGATGGTTCTCCTTTCTCTGTCAACCATTTGCCACAGTTGGTCGTCCGTACGAGGCTGGGGCAGAGTTTGCAAACGGCGTCCAATGAGATCCCACACGTGTTCGATTGGTGAGAGATCCGGAGAGTACGCTGGCCACGGAAGCATCTGTACACCTCGTAGATCCTGTTGGGAGATGCGAGCAGTGTGTGGGCGGGCATTATCCTGCTGAAACAGAGCATTAGGCAGCCCCTGAAGGTACGGGAGTGCCACCGGCCGCAGCACATGCTGCACGTAGCGGTGGGCATTTAACGTGCCTTGAATACGCACTAGAGGTGACGTGGAATCATACGCAATAGCGCCCCAAACCATGATGCCGCGTTGTCTAGCGGTAGGGCGCTCCACAGTTACTGCCGGATTTGACCTTTCTCCACGCCGACGCCACTCTGGTCTGCGGTGACTATCACTGACAGAACAGAAGCGTGACTCATCGGAGAACACGACGTTCCGCCATTCCCTCATCCAAGTCGCTCTAGCCCGGCACCATGCCAGGCGTGCACGTCTATGCTGTGGAGTCAATGGTAGTCTTCTGAGCAGACGCCGGGAGTGCAGGCCTCCTTCAACCAATCGACGGGAAATTGTTCTGGTCGATATTGGAACAGCCAGGGTGTCTTGCACATGCTGAAGAATGGCGGTTGACGTGGCGTGCGGGGCTGCCACCGCTTGCGATCCTCGCGTGCTGACGTCACTCGGGCTGCGCCTGGACCCCTCGCACGTGCCACATGTCCCTGCGCCAACCATCTTCGCCACAGGCGCTGCACCGTGGACACATCCCTATGGGTATCGGCTGTGATTTGACGAAGCGACCAACCTGCCCTTCTCAGCCCGATCACCATACCCCTCGTAAAGTCGTCTGTCTGCTGGAAATGCCTCCGTTGACGGCGGCCTGGCATTCTTAGCTATACACGTGTCCTGTGGCACACGACAACACGTTCTACAATGACTGTCGGCTGAGAAATCACGGTACGAAGTGGGCCATTCCCCAACGCCGTGTCCCATTTATCGTTCGCTACGTGCGCAGCACAGCGGCGCATTTCACATCATGAGCATACCTCAGTGACGTCAGTCTACCCTGCAATTGGCATAAAGTTCGGACCACTCCTTCTTGGTGTTGCATTTGCTCTGTCAGTCAGTTTACATTATCCACAGTCTGTTTCCAGTAATTTGACCGGGTCGGGAATGGAATGAATGTAGCCACCATCTAGCGGCGAGGGTAGGAACTGTGCCGGCTGCCAAAGCCTGTCGCACTCCTCAGGGGCAATGATTAATGACTGGCAGATGAAATGAAATGATATCGGGGAGTTTCGCTGTAATGGAAGATGACAGGGAAAACCGGAGTACCCGGAGAAAACCTGGTACACCTTCTCTTTGTCCAGCACAAAAATCGCATGGAGTGACCGGGATTTGAACCACGGAACTCAGCGGTGAGAGGCCGGCGTGCTGGCACCTGAGCCACGGAGGCTCTGGTTGTAAAACATATTAACACATTATTTATTTACTTTGCGAACATGTTACTTGTGGCACTGAACACAATCAATTCTTAACCAATAAAGTTTCACAACACTATAATTCTGATATGGTACCATACGTTCTTATAAAGGGACCCATGATGTAAATTAATGTATGTATATTACCGGTATTTTTTCGTGGAATTACTTGTTGTACTGCAGTTGTTGTTGTTGTTGTTGGGTAGTTATGTTTTAAGTTTACTTTATTATCACTTGTAGTGTTAAGCCAGTAGTAAGCTCAACCTGTAGTATTTTAAGTCGTAGTGTTAAGTACTGGAAATACTCAAGATGTGTGTGAATTTGTATATAATGATGCTGGATTTAGAAAATTAAACTACACTAGTGTCCAAAAGTTAAACATAATCACTAAATGAGGCCATATCGCCTGATAGGAATGTCAGACGAATTGTTGAACAAACGGAAGCTGACTCACACACCACATGTCACACAACTTGTCCAAAAGAAAACAAAACCCCACAGTGTCAGAAAGCCTCTGATAGCTAAGGTACACTTTGACAACAACTAACAAAACTTGGCAATGTCTTCCACAATAAAATATGCTGTTAATAGGGTGTATGGTTACTTCTAACGCCCACACATGCTTCGCAGCGACGTGGCATGCTCCCTGTCAGATGGTCCAAGAGCTCTTGTGGCAGTCGGTCCCACTCCTCTGAAAGGGCAATGCGAAGGTCTTGGAGTGTCCTTGGTGGAGGCTGACGGGATGCAATTCGCCTCCCCAATGCATCCTAGGCATGTTCTATAGGATTCAGCTCCGCAGTCCTCGCTGGCCAGTCCATGCGATTAATTTCCCCAGCCATAAATTCATCCACTAGAGCAGCGCGGTGCGTTTGGGCATTATCGTCCATTACGAGGAAGTCTGGACCAACCGCACCTCTGAAGAGTCGAACATGTGGTCTCACCACCTCATCCCATTATTTTCCGACCGTTAACAGTGTTCCTCGGACCACCCATGAAGATGTGCAGATCTATACGCCCTTTCAACATGATACCGCCCCACACCATGACGCCACCACCACCATACTGGTCCCATTCCCCGATGTTCCTATGGTTGTATCGACTATCTAGTTCTCTCCAGATTAATGTGCGACGGAAATCTTTCCGCAAACTGAAGCGAGATTCATCTGTGAAGAGTACACGCCTCCATTAATTCATGGTCAAGTTTCGATGTTGACGGCTCCACAGTAAACGGGCCCGTCTCTGTGCTGGAGTGAGAGGGACACACACCGTTGGACGTCGGGCAAACAGCCCTGCTGTTCTGAGCCTCCGGTACACAGAATGCCGGGAAACGGCAACACCTGAGACGGCTGCAAACTCCACCGACAATTGTCTTGCAGGTGCACTCCGACTTCGTCGGGCGGTTAAGGCCAGATATCGGTCCTGCTGTGGGGTGGTTACCCTTGGTCGACCTGGTACTGGCCTACGACTAACATCTCCTGTGTCTCGAAATCGTCCCCAAAGCCTGCAAATGACACATTCAAGGGTACGGCGACTTCGGTCTTTGTCTGGCCTGCTTCCAGGCGGCCGATTATTCTACCCTGCAAAACGGTGTCCAGATGGTGTCCTTGTGCCATTATGTTGTCACGTTCACCACGAGTCTACACTCCGCCGCACATTATAACAGGGCAAACAAGACTGAGGGAATATGGGGCGCAGGCACTGGGTGTGTTTACCTTGCAGTTACGCCTCTAGTCAAAGCAGGGAACACTCCTTTCCTATACAGAGCGAACACGTAAGGTTAGTAGGTGCAAATGTCGTGCGATTTGCGGTCTATTTCCTGTTGCCCTGCTTACTCGTAACTTATGCTTACACTACACTAGGGTAGTAGTATTTCTTGTAACATTTCCTTTCTATAGAATTGCTTGTTGTACTCTCGTTCTTGTAGTTGTTGGGTAATTATGTTTCAACCATACTTTATTATAACGTTAAGCTAGTGACTTGTAAAGTTAAGTTCAACCTATACTTTTGCAACTCATAGTGTTAAGTATTGGAAGTAATTAAGTTGTGTATGAAACTGTACATGATGCTGGATTTAGAATGTTAAACTAGTAGTATTTCGTGTAATATTTTCATTCCATATATTTGCTTGTTGTGCTCCTGTTGTTTGATTTTTTGTTTGTTTGTTTGTTTCGTTGTTTGTTTGTTTGTTTGTTTGTTTGTTTGTTTGTTTGTTGTTTTTGGGTAATTATGTTAACTTTACTTTATTATTACATTACTGTAAGTGACCATTGCCACCGGCATATTTCCCATTTGCAATGTATTTTTTAATAATAATTTTTTAAAATAATACTATTATATATTAATAGTCCGCCTCTGTGTTGTAGTGGTTAGCGTGATTAGCAGTGGAATTTCGAAATATTGCGTCACCGCATGACGCATTCTCTCAGCCTTTGTGAGCGAAGTATGTGCCATCCGGGGCTAGGAAATAATTTGAGTTACAAAATGGTGGACATACAATGATGAAAGTAGCATCACAAGCGTTGAATCGAGCAACTGGCTGCGCTGTTTGGGTCACATAGCTATCAGCTTGTATTCAGGAGGCAGTGGGTTCGAACCCCACTGTCGGCAGCCCCGAAAATAGATTTCTGTGGTTTCCTATTTTTACGCCAGAAAAATTCTGTACCTTAATTAAGGCCTTGGACACTTCCTTCCCATTCATATTCATTTCCTGTCCCATCGTCACTATAAGACGTACATGTGTCGGTGCGATATAAATCAGATTGCTGCGCGGTGGAGTGACAGAGATCTAGCAGAAAACCTATGGCTAAATGGTTAGCGTTCTGGCCTTTGGTCACAGGGGTCCCGGCGTGGTCGGGAATTTTAACCATCATAGGTTAATTTTGCTGGCCCGGGAGCTGGGTGAATGTGTCGCCTTCATCATCATTTCATCCTCAGCACGACGCGCAGGTAGCCTACGGGAGTCAAATCAAAAGGCCTGCAGCTGGCTGTCCGAACATATCCTCGGACTCTCGGTACTAAAAGTTATACTTCATTTCATTTCATTTCCCTTCATTCAACTGCTATTCTTTTCTACTGTAGTTATTCATGAAAGGCTCATGAAGTTGTTGATGCGGGAATTGTACCTTGTGCAGTTTTTTTATTAATGTCATTTTGCTTTAATTCAAGCCTTACGAAGTTCCATCTGTCTTCATTGAATCACCAACCCAAAACGCTTCGTCCGTTTATAAAATTGTAAAATTTTCCCTTTTCTTTCCTTTTCTCTTTTTCTTAGCCCGTTTACCCTCCAGTATTGGTTTCTCTCTCGGACTCAGCGAAGGACCCCATCTCTACCGCCTCAAGGGCAGTGTCCTGGAAATTGATACATTTGGTCGGGGATACAACTGGGAAGTAGAACCAGATCCTCGCCCAGCCAGCCCCACCTGCTATGCTGAACAGGAGCCTTGAGGGGGATGGGAAGGGATAGACAAAGAAGAAGGAAGGAAGCAATTGTGGCCTCAAGTTAGATACCATCCCGTCATTTGTCTATAGAAGATGTTGTAAACCACGGAAAATCACGGGAATCGAAATCTCTCTGCTCAGTTAACCCCAGGGACCGAGTGTTACTCGTTCCAGTCCTTGTACTACTTTTCAAATTCCATGGTAGAGCTGTAAATCGAACCCGAGCCTCCGGGGATGGCAGCTAATCACAATAACCACTACAACACAGAGGCGGACCTGTTTCCTTTTCAAATTAATAATTTATTTATGTCTTTACGGTTTAGTTATCACTTACGGCTAAGCAAAATACTTAGACACGTTTGTTTATCATTCGTCACGCCCGTATTTCTTTCATTTCTTTTCTAAGGGCCTCATTTCTCAGTTTTGTCTAAGTTCTTCCGGTCGGTTTCTTAGGATTTTCCTCTTAGTCAACTTGCCATTTGTAAATTTGAATCTTAAAATCTCCGTGGCTTAGATGTTTTCTTGTGCGATTCCTGCGAATTTAAGATCGTTTCTGATGTCTGTCTTGGCATTACCTACCTGTCATATCATTTCCGTTTTCTCATTATTATTGCTATTATTATTAGAGCCTCTGTGGCTCAGACTGCAGCGCGTCCGCCTCTCACCGCTCGATACCGTGGTTGAAATCCCGGTCACTCCACATGATATTTGTGCTGGACAAAGCAGAGGCGAGACGGTTTTTTTCTCCGGGTTTCTCTGCCATCGTTCATTACAGCAACACTCTCCGCTCTCATTTCATAGCATCTACTGTATCAGTCATTAATAAAAATCAAATTGGGAGTGGTGACCTCATCTTCTTCTTCTTCTTCTTCTTCTTCCTCTTCTTCTTCTTCTTCTTCTTCTTCTTCTTCTTCTTCTTCTTAATCTGCTTACCCTCCAGGGTTGGGTTTTCTCTCGGATTCAGCGAGGGATCCCACCTCCACCGCCTCAAGGGCAGTGTCCTGGAGCTTCAGACTCTGGGTCGGGGGTTAAATCTGGGGAGGATGACCAGTACCTCGCCGAGGCGGCCTCACCTGCTATGCTGAACGAAGGCCATGGTGGGGGATGGGATGATTGGAAGGGATAGACAAGGAAAAGGGAAGGAAGCGGCCGTGGCCTTAAGTTAGGTACCATCCCGGCATTTGCCTGGATGAGAAGTGGGATACCACGGAAAACCACTTCAAGGATGGATGAGCTGGGAATCGAACCCACCTCTACTCAGTTGACCTCTCGAGGCTGAGTGGACCCCGTTCCAGCCCTCGTACCACTTTTCAAATTTCGCGGCAGAGCCGGGAATCGAACCTGGGCCTCCGGGGGTGGCAGCTAATCACATTAACCACTACACCACAGAGGCGGACGACCTCATCTTACTAATAGCCTATATATGATTCATTCATTAGATACCTGACTTGGTCGATGATTGGAAAACAGGTTGTAGATATTTTTCATTATTATTAATATTATTATTATTATTATTATTACTATTATTATTATTATTATTATTATTATTATTATTATTATTATTATTTGCTTTTCTGATATTCATTGGATCTCATTAATTGTAAGGCGTTTGTGGCTGTAAAAGGAAGTGGCTGGAAGACAATAGGATGGATTTTTTGAATGGTGCGTGAGATGAGTACGTCATTGTGTATGGATGGGCAGCCCCTCGAGAGAAGTGTGAATAACGAGTCTTCTCGGCAACAAAACGCTGTCGTCAGCTGAACCGCAACTCAGTCCACTTCCACCGACAACACGCACAGCAAATCTAAATTTTATGACCTTAATCTCTTTTGGGAATGAATTTCACTCTCCGCCACAGTCATATACCACATAAATCTGGTTTCCTACTGCGGATAACAATTGATTAAACCGTGCGAGTTGGCTAGGTGTTTTGGGTAGTGTAGCCGTAAGTTTGCATTCGGGAAATGGTGGGTTTTGACCCTACTTTCAGCAGCTTTTATGATAGTTTTAAGTGGTTTCTTCATTTTTAGACATTGGTCGCTTTATTTCAAGCTCTATCCATGCCCTATCCCGTTATCACCATAAGACATATCTGTGTCGGTACGACGTAAAACAGATGTAAAAAAGAAGCAACATTTGAATTGCTGATAAAGTTGTTGTTAATAACATTTTAATTAACTCCAATGCGAGTATATTACATCATGCTAGGCTGACTGGCTCAGAGGATTGAGGCGCTGACCTTCTGACCCCTACTAGGCAAGTTCGATCCTGGCTCAGTCCGGTGGTGGTATTTGAAGGTGCTCAAATATGTCACCCTCGCATCGGTAGATTTAATGGCATGTAAAAAGACTCCTGCGGGACTAAATTCCAGCATCTGAGCGTTCCCAAAATTTAAATTAGCTCATGGTACGTGAAAACAAATAACATTACTATTGTAATGTCCATTTCAAAAAAAGCAAAGCAAAGCAAAGTAACCTCCGTACAGGCCATGAAGGCCCTTGGAGGAGTGGAAGGTAAAGGCTTCTACCATTGTTAACCTCGGCACGTGATGGGGTAGAGTGGTTGGCTCTACGCCCGGCCGCCTTTGCCCCCAGGAATTAACCTGGTACTCATTTTTGGTGTAGGCTGAGTGAACCTCAGGGCCATATGCACCTCCGGAAGTGGAAATTTCGTTTCTTAAATTTTACGACTTCCTGACGGGGATTCGAACCCACGTCCTTCGGGGCGAACAGAGCACGCCTTTACCGCCTCGGCCAGGCAGCCCCTTGTTCATTTCAAAACATTTTTTAAACGGTGCCAAATTTGTATTTTCAAAAGTGAGTATCATTTAGGATTGTAAAATTATTTTTAGAAATGGGAAGCCAGGAGGACAAGCTTCCCAGGATACAATAAATATTACCAAAAATATTTTTTGGATTTAGAATTGGCTTTACGTCGCACCGTCACTTACCAAAAAGTAACTTACCTTGTTAACTGGGTACGTGACATGGGTAGAATTCGGAAAATAGTGTATTTGAACACTGCTGGCAGCAGCCCTGAAGATGGTATTGTTAAGTTTCCTAGTCTCTGAAGCAGTAGACAGAATTAAACCCTACCCTACGTGAAAATAATTTTGTTAATTATGTCGTTACAATGGAATTTTGGAATAGACAAATTTATTTATCAGTTGTAGGGATGTATATTTGAAGGGTATTTATGCTCGTTGGCATTGCAGTAGGTTTCAAACGTTAGACACCTACTAAATGAGTAAATATGAAGGGAAAACCAAAAAAGAACTTGTTAGGCAAACGCAATACTCTAATGACTCTGGATGTCAGATCACAACATATGGTAGACTGGTTGAACAATTTTAGCTAAACCGATTTAGGCACGTATTAAGAATGACAGATGCAGGATACCTACGTCAAGTTTTAAAGGATGAATGTAAAGAACATTAATCCAAAAGAAGACTGTAGATGACTCAATGGCTGAAATGGTTCGCCATATTGTTGTCGAAGCATGTTCAATACC
Source organism: Anabrus simplex (assembly GCF_040414725.1). NCBI lineage: Eukaryota > Metazoa > Arthropoda > Insecta > Orthoptera > Tettigoniidae > Anabrus > Anabrus simplex. The sequence continues at coordinate 380,456,097 of NC_090268.1, read as the reverse complement.
TCTGTGGCCAATCTGCTCAAATTTAATGCAAAATTTTACGTTGGGTCATTGTTCTACCTTTCTGCCTATGATATAAAAGTAGGCAAAGCAAATGAACATACGCGTGTTCCACAGAAACACTGCTATAACAATCCCCATTCAATGTTAATGCAGCGATATCTCACAGCACACTGAGTTATTGAGGTTGAAGGTCACTATAGCTGCAAGCGTAACGATTTTCTGCCATCTGTTGGTACTTCATAGAGCTAGTTCGGGAACTTTAATCCGACGTTGTACCATGATTAAAGTGAACCAAGGGGAGAATGAATGTTCTGTCCCGCTCATGTTAAATTTTGCTAACTTCACGTCCCATTCTCTCAAGAACAGCTTAATACAACTTAATGAAATATTTGCGGGTTACATATACGTGAACCATGTTCTTACTCCTCTAGTTCGATTCAACTGCATATTCTAGGAGTTCAGATAGATATTTCTGTTGTACTTTTGTTACATCCTTTTCTTATATTTTTTAGTGCAGCCTATCTCTACCATTTTAGATGTATAGTCTTGGTGTAGTATTATAAATAAGCTTTCCGCTTCCGTACACTAACAGTTAGCACTGTTAGCTGCCATTCTTGGGGGCGAGCGTTCGATTTCCGGTACTGCTAGAAACTGAATAATGGCAGGAGGGCTTGTATGTGGTTGAAATGGCACATGCAGCTCACATCCATTGGGGGTATGCCTAGAAAGAGCTACACCACCTCAGCATGAGGACACGATATTAATTTCGTCCGGCTCCATTGCAAGTTGGTCTTTGATCCACGCGATCCCAGGTTCGTTTTCCGGCCGGGTTCGGGATTTTAACCTTCACTGGTCAATTGCGACTTTTTGAGGACAAGGTGTTTATGCCGTCTTCATCCTTAGAATTCATCGAAAGTTTGGACCCATCTGCACAGACGCGCGTGTCGCCTTGAAAGACCTGCACAAAGTCTCTCCGGAGGCCACACGCCATTATTATTATTATTATTATTATTATTATTATTATTATTATTATTATTATTGAACTGCGAAAAAATCAAGAGCCTATCTTTTATAGTCAGAAAAAAAGTTAAGACATAAAATCAATAGAACACTAGCACAACAGCATAAGAATATCGCGTGCACAATGTGAAAAAATATCACAACGTTTATGCCAGTCTTACCAACTTATGCAGCAAAGTTTCCACTAGAATTCAAGTCAGCCGGGCCGAGTGGCTTAGACGGCAGAGGCGTTGGCTTTTTGACCCCAACTTGGCATGTTCGAGCCTCGCTCAGTCCGGCGGTATTTGAAGGTGCTCAAATACGTCAGCTTCGTGTCGATAGACTCACTGGCACGTAAACGAACGCCTTCGGCACTACATTTCGGCACCTCGGCGTCTCCAAGAAACGTAAAAGTAGTTAGTGGGGCGTAAAGCCATTAACATTATTATTATTATTATTATTATTATTATTATTATTATTATTATTATTATTATTATTATTATTATTATTATTAGAACCACCGAGCGATTTGGCCGCGAGCTTAGGGGAACACAGCTGTGAGCTAGTGGGCTCCAACCCCACTGTCGGCAGCCCAGAAGATGATTTTCCGCGGTGTCCCATTTTAACACCAGGCAAATTCCCGGGCTGTGTCCTAATTATGGCCACGGTCGTTTCTCTTCCACTCTTAGTCAATTCCTACCTCATCGGTGTGACGTAAAACCAATTGTTAAAAATATCAAACCTCAACCATATAGACCTATGTTTTTGAAATACTAATTTTTAACTAACCAATAGTTTATGAAATATTAACACTTCTGTTCCTGTTAATTACGATCTAATAACTTACAAGGTCTCACGTGCCCCATGCATGCAAACTTGAAAGACCACCGTATAATTTTAGAATTTAAGAACTCCAGGGGGATGAAATTCCGGCATCTCCATTCGTTTAGTGAATCTTCTGCAGTGTCATTGAGGCACTGTAATGTTCTTTTATGTCTCATGAAGATAGTACTACTACTACTACTAGTAGTAGTAGTAGTAGTAGTAGTAGTAGTAGTATTTATTCACTCATTATGTAGTTTACATATTTACAGGACTCTGTTTCTTATATACATAACTCTTCTAATAACATTATTACTTGAGAAAAAATAATCTTGTAACTAAACCACATATATTACAGAAGTAATAGTATTATTCTTAACGTATTAATACTTAAAATAAATTGAACTTCTAACTATCTCTTGCACACATTAAATAAATTATTATTATTATTATTATTATTATTATTATTATTATTATTATTATTATTATTATTATTATTATTATTATTATTATTATTATTATTATTATTATTATTATTATTAGTATTAGTATTATTATTATACATGACAAAAGCACACCAAACTCAACAGAGTCGAGTAGATACCAGTAAAATACCACGTAAGGTGAAACCTTGTGTGTGGTAATTTAGAATATTAATTACATAGAGAGAAATATATTTTTAAATGATGCCTGAAGTACGAGTATGGGTATGAGTGAATGGTGGATATGATCAACAGCACATGGTGGATCATCGAATAGAATTTAATATGGTGACGTGATAGTCTCATTTAGTTATTTCTTCAATGACAGTTTTATTATCCCTGACAATGGATTTAAGACACTTCGGACTCATTTTATGACTTAATGAAGTAGTTTGTAAAGAACCGGAAAGGAAATTAAAGAATTTTGGAATGAAGTAGAAGAAATTGCGCTTTGTTATGCTATGTTTGGGCTTGTATAACATACAACGGTGGTTCATCTTAATGCGTGTTGAATATTCATGTTTAATGTTCTCAATTATATTTTTGTTTTTGTTAATATATTTGTATATTTTAGATCACCTCATTTACTAACACATTATTATTATTATTATTATTATTATTATTATTATTATTATTATTATTATTATTATTCGCAGCTGTGAGCTTGTATTCGGGTGATGTTAGGTTTGAATCACACCATCGGTAGCCCTGAAGATGGTTTTTCGTTGTTTCCCATTTTTATAGCAAGAAAATGCTGGGCTATACCTTAATTAATGCCATGGCCAATACCTTCCCATTCTTAGCCCTTTCCCATCTTTCCGTCGCTGAAAATCGTTGTACAATTTATATTTCGAAGACAGCATATATCATACCATCAATGTCTACTATGATACTTTCTTTAGGTATGTACAACCTTTTAGGTTTCTAAAAATACTAGTTTAGGAATTATATTCAATTTTCTAACTTGATGCTACAAGCATACTTAAATCTCTGGCCTGTGTATTTAAATTCTCTGCTGAGTGGCTGGTATTGATGTGTTGATAGCGGTCGATTGGTAAGTCGCTTGTGTCAGGAAATATTGCTGTGATAACATCGGGCGGGAATTGTTACAGTGGTGGTTTTTTGAATACGTGTGTGTGGTTTTCTGGTATTACACTTGAGGGAAGTGGACCAGTAAATACTCTTGCATGGAAGAGATTCTTGAAGGTGATATCAAATACATTCAAAGTCACCGTAGGCTAACCCACGCCATATGTTTCTGAATATACCTGTTTGGCGAACTGACCGCCTGGAAATGATGGATGGTCTACAGAACATGTCCAATGGTTTTGCCCAGAATTTTGAACATAACAACTGAACTTAAAATGCGGTTTCATCCCAGCAGTTTACTCAAGTAATCGATTAAACTCGCTCAAAATAGCCTATTAGAATTGAACAAAAATATGCTCTCAGTGTACTGTTGACACAATTTAAATGCGATTAAATTTCTGAGGAGGGCTAACATTGCGGGTATCAAAACTTTAATGCTTGACACCATGGTTAGTTGGTTCGATTCCCGTTGGTGTAACAACTTCCACCGTCATAATGTTGTCCAGCAGATTATTATTTACAATTTCTAATCACTAGATTGCGTAACTAAAGCATCGGTTCAATGCAAATCATCTCCAGAGCGCTCATATGGAGAGGGGGCAAATGATGCTGATCATAGTGATTCGCACGTCGCATAGGAATATTAAGCTGTCAGCAGAACCCTCGGTTTTTATTCGACGGAAATAGGTGGTTTCAATATCTTCTTACCTCACTGTCATCACGCACTATACAACACGCAACATGTAGCCGTATCAGTGGACATAGAAACAGATGCAGTCACGTAATGATCTTCGCATTTAAGACGAAAACTACCTAACCCCTTTAGCTGTCCGGCCCTGCGGTGAGCTTGTCACCCGGCGGCCCCGGGTTCGATTCCCGGCCGGGTCAGGGGGGTTTTATTTGTAAATGATTAATATCCCTGTCCTTGGGACTGGGTGTTTGTGCCGTCCTTAACGTTCAACACTTCAATTTCGCAATTACAATTACACGCAGGTTCATATCATATGGTGCAAGCAGTGGCAAAAGGTCTACAGAGGTCGATGCCACGAACAAATATTACTTAGGGAAAAAATCCCTTAGCTTTACTCGGACGCAAAAATAAACAAGTAGGTATCTCAAACTGCTAATCATAACAACTAACTGACTCGTTTACAAGTGTCTGAGCATTACAACGCACACACACAGCCTGTATTCTGATATTAGTTGTGGGTAATTAAAATGTATAAGGGACGATAAAAAAGTTTCTGTTCGATGGCCGTACAGTCCTGAATGGGGATGCCAATCAGACAAAATCGCCTTGAACACTGAGACACTCATCCCACCGACGCACCAGGTTGAAGATCCCCGTGTGGTAAAACACTGCGTCCTGCTGAGTGAAGAAGTCTGTAACCGCCTGCTGCACATCCTCGTCCGTGATGTCCACTGGCTGCAGACTTTCCTGTTGCCTAAGGCCCTCCACACACTGGTCACTGTTCTGCAACGTGAGTTTGAAACCGATTGCACAACCAATCGTTTGGTGACCCTTCACGTGTAGGAGAGTGGGTAGCCGCACATGGGTCTACTGAAATGGGACAAGTTTGAAATCAGTTTGAAACTGGTCACATGCGATCGTGCTTGTAGGGTCGTCAAACGGTTTCAGTTGCACGGTTGCGTTGTAGAATTATAGGTTGTACTGTATTCTTGACAACGGAGTGAGTTGGCCGTGCGGTTAGGAGCACGCAGCTGTGACCTTGCATCCGGGGCGTAATGGGTTTGAACCCCACTGGCGGCATCCCCAAAGATGGTTTTCCGTGGTTTCCCATTTTCACACAAATCAAATATTGGATCTGTACCTTAATTAAGGCCACGGTCGCCTCCTTCCACTCCTAGTCATTTCCTACCCCATTGTCGCCATAAGTCCTATCTGTGTCTGTGCGACGTGAAGCCAATATGTACTCTTGACATTTTGAAGTGCTGTTTGTCAATATTCGAAATGAATGGTCAGACAGGGAATGTAAAATTATTTGAAGAGGTGGAAAAGCATGAAGTTCTACATAATTATAATCTCCCTCTATACTCCAGGAAAGACATGGCTAAGAAACTATCGATTGATCCAGATTCAGTCGCATTTGTGTGCGTACGGTGAACATCAATCGAATGCAAACCGGCTGGAGAACAGTTTCATATGCAACCGGTTTCTAAACTCCCGTTGCTAAGCAGTCGACCCGTGTGCGGACGGTCTAACTCCAGCCAGACAATGTGTTGCAACGCTACCGAAGTTGATGTCGAAATCCATTTCTAGCGCACGAATGGTTTTGTGCCCGTCCACCCTAATCTCCTCATCCACCGCCCGCTTGTTGTTTGGATGAGGCTGGCCTCTCAGATCGACCAGCGTCTTGTGTCGAAATGCGACCGCATAGAACTTTGTGTACCATTCCACAACGGTGGTTTTCGACAGACATGCTGCCCCATACACTGTCTTTATTCTCCGATAGATGTTCACCGGTGTTTAACCATCGACAGGCAAGAACAAAATAATAGCACGTTGGTCCTGTTTGGACGCAACTGGTACTAAGGTTGCCATAGTTCACGTGGCTGTATTTAATGCATGCACCTGGATACGGCACGACTGTCATACTAATTTCTTTGCCTACATGCCCGCTGCAACAACGCCCTCAATCGGAAACTTCTGATCGCGCCTTATAATGTTGTTCTGAGGATGCATGAAGGATAATATGGGTGCTTTTAACCATACAGGGTTAAAAAGAACCCGAGGCAGATGCGTTCGTTAATTTGTTAGAACGATATGGTCTAGACTCTGGCCCATAATTAGCAGCTGTTGTTAATCGTCTCAGCTTTAGGGATCATGAAACATGCAATAGCCACTCTCTAATTACTCTGTAGCCATAAACTCTCGGACCTTCTGAATGCTGCATGAGAGGCACGATCGATGGAATGCTAATGCACGTCGCGAGACTTAACACGATCCGAGTTGAACATTCTGTCAGTTAGCAGAGACTAGTTCTGTACGAGAAAGAGGTATAGGTCCTATAAAGAAGCAAGGAAAGAAAGAAAGAAATAAGAGGGAAAGGGAAATGAAAGAAACACGTAGGAAAGACAGAGGTCGGGAAGAAGCCTAGAAACAAAATACAGGGGGAAGAATGAGCACAAGATAGAGGATATGCTGTGAAGAAGTTAAAAATGAAGGAATGCGAGTGAGTAAAATAGGGAAAAAGGAGAGAAGAAATTGAATAAACTAAGGGGAGAAAAGAGAAACGAAAGATAAACGTTACGGAAATTTGTAAGAAAGGGAGAATGGAGTCAACAAAGCGAGGGATACATAGCTGGAAAAAGGATGAAAGAAAGTAAGAGAGAATAAATTAATAGCGTATGGCTTTTAGTGCCGGGAGTGTCCGAGGACATGTTTGGCTCGCCAGGCGCAGGTCTTTTGATTTGACTCCCGTAGGCGACCTGCGTGTCGTGATGAAGATTAAATGATGACGAAGACGACACACACACCCAGCCCTCGTGCCAGCGAAATTAACCAATGATGGTTAAAATTCTCGATCCTCCCGGGAATCGAACCCGGGACCCCTGTGGCCAAAGGCCAGCACCATAACCATTTAGCCATGGAGCCGGACAGTAAGAGAGAAATAATAATACTATTCGTTTTACGTTCGTCTAACTAGTTGTCCGGCTTTTGGAGACGGGCTGCCAAAAATGTTGTCAAATAGGTGCGGTTACGTCTCAAAACTTACGCGCTAAAATTAGTAGAGAATAGTATCAAAACTCACGAGTACAAAATAGTAGCAAAATCAACATCCTCAAGGACTCAGGAGTCTCAAAATTCACGTCCCCGGACAGCAGGTGACTGCGATGACCGCAGAAGGGATGACGTGAACGGTGACTCACGCTGCCTTTCAACACCTGGTTGTCCACCCTCTTTTAGAATGGAATTTCTCATGTATTCTTACCCCCTGTGGGTGGAGGCGGTAGAATAACCCCTACGGTATTCCCTCAGCTGAATCCTGGCATTGCTTCTACTTACTTGTGCCTGGCTCCTCACTTCCATCTATCGTATCCGACCTCCCTTGGTCAACACTTGTTCTTTTCAGACCCCGAAGGTATTACGTACGGAGACCAAGGGAGTCTTTCATTTTCACGCTCTTCGTGGCCCTTGTCTTCCTTAGGCCGATACCTTCATTTTTCGAAGTGTCGGACCCCTTTCATTCTCTATCTCTGATTAGTGTTATATAGAAGGTGATTGCCTAGTTGTACTTCCTCTTATAACAATAATCACCATCACCATCACCATCATGTATTCTTAACAGGAATTATCACCTTACCATAGGCTAATTTCTCGAAGTATAACACTGATCATTACTCAGTTAATTCTGCTTGGTGTCCTCGAGCAGTGCACAACATGGAATGCATTACTTCACAAAAGGGTAAACTAACTTTAATTTAGAACAGTTATAGGTTTTATAAGCAGAGAATGAACAAGGCGGCCGAAAACTATGGTTTGGTCATAAAAGAATGTTAACCGCTTGTGCCGGTTAAGTAATAATTGTAAGTGACAATAGCGTTTTAAGCGAAACAGCCCGCCAGTGTGTACCTGATGTCCGTGGGTTTCTCAACCTGCTGTCGCGAATACTTTGTGCGAGGCTATATGACAGGCCAATCACTTGATGAGAGAGGTGCCAGCCAATTAAAGACAGCATGCAGTTCCGGTTGGCGCTAACAATGGACCTTTTCGCACAATTCCGATTATATTAAAAAATATCTACATTCTTTATTCGGATAAGATAGGAATTTCCCCATTCAAAGAAAAACTGGCCCGGCTCGTGAGTTTTGAGACTCGTTAGTTCTGAAACGGCACGCATAGGTGTCTCCGATGTGCCTGTAGATTTACCGAGACATGGGTGGTGTATTTTAGTGGACCGAGCTCGATAGCTGCAGTCGCTTAAGTGCGGCCAGAATCCAGTATTCGGGAGATAGTAGGTTCGAACCCCACTGTCGGCAGCCCTGAATATGGTTTTCCCTGGTTTTCCATTTTTACAACAGGCAAATGCTGGGGCTGTACCTTAATTAAGGCCACGGCTGCTTCCTTCCCACTCCTAGTCCTTTCCTGTCCCATCGTCGCCGTAAGACCTATCTGTGTCTGTGCGATGTAAAGCCACTAGAAAAGAAAAGAAAAAAAGTATTTTAGTGGCATTAAAAACCCCCTGGAATGAGCCTATATCCAATCTACGACCTTGGGGTCAGACGGCCTGAGGTCTATCGTCTGAGCCACTCTGACCTTGACCACTTTCCTTTTTATTCTTCTTATTTTTGTTAAGATATATGCATCGGTGATATATGGTAGTGTATCCAACTCATTATCCTAAGTTTTCAGGCTCGATTCTGGCTGGTATAGTCTCTATTTATTTAATTTTCTTGCTGTCGGTGTTACGTCGTACCGACTCAGACAGGTTTAATGGTGATGGTGCAATAGGGCAGGGCTGAAAGGGAAGTGAGCGTGGCCTTAAAATAGGTACAGCCCCTTCATATGCCTCGTGTGGAAATGGGAAACTACGGAAAAACCCTCTCCAGTACTGCCAACAGTGGGGTTGAAATCCAATATCTCCCGAGTGTAATCTCACAGCTATGTGATCTAAACCGCGTAGTCAACTCACTCGGTGTAAAGGACATGCAGTCTACAGGGTGTATCATTACTATACCGACAAATAATAGGGGACACTCTTCGTGGTACGGCAAGTACGATGGTGCAGTTGGATTGGCAGAGAAAATGTTTCTTTTCTAGAAAATAGGGTTACTTTCTTACTTCCTGACGCGACGAACTCACCGTATTTGCTTCGACAGAGCACAAGCAGCTGCCGTGCTTCAGGGAAGGGAAGGGGAGGGAGGGGAAGTGGGGTGTATGATGGAGACAGAGAAAATGCTTCGTGCTTATCCACAGGTTTGTTCGTTCAACTCGCACAGGATTGTCTTGTCTCTTACAGGCAATATCCACAGTTAGTTTATTAAACTGCCGTAACTGTACACACAGTACAAGAACACACTGTAATTGAGACACACTTGTCAGTCCAGGAATGCACCAGATAATTTCTCCTCTCTCCTGTTGGTCGCAGTAACATTATTTATTGTTTAACATGCTCGAGGATGCAAAACAACCGCCCCGCGACTGTGTGTTTTTCACTCACAACATTCCTAATGAAATAAAATACTGAACGAGGGAAACAATACGCCCAGTGGTTTGATTACAATCAATCAATCAATCAATCAATCAATCAATCAATCAATCAATCAATCAATCAATCAATCAATCAATCAATCAATCAATCAATCAATCAATCAATCAATCAATCAATCACTGATGTGCATTTAGGGCAGTCTCCCAGGTGGCAGATTCCTATTTGTTGTTTTCCTAGCATTTTCTTAAATGATTGCAATGAAATTGGAAATTTATTGAACATTCCCCTTAGTAAGTTATCCCAATCCCTAATTGCCCTTCCTATAGACGAATATTTGCCCCAATTTGTCCTCTTGAATTCCAGCTTTATCTTCATATTTTGATCTTTCCTACTTTTAAGAACACCACTCAAACTTATTCGTCTACTGATGTCATTCCACGCCATCATTCCGCTGACAGCTCGGAACATGCCACTTAGTCGAGCAGATCGTCTCCTTTTTCCCAAATCTTCTCAGCTCAAACTTTGCAACATTTTGTAACCTTACTCTTATGTCGAAAATCACCCAGAACAAATAGAGCTGCTTTTCTGTGGATTGTTTCCAGTTCTTGAATCAAATAATCCTGGTGAGGGTCCCATACACTGGAACCATACTCTAGTTGGGTTCTTACCAGAGACTTATATGCCCTTTCCTTTACATTCTTACTACAGTCCATAAATACCCTCATAACCATGTGCAGAGATCTGTATCCTTTATTTAAATCATATTTACGTGATTAGGCCAATGAAGATCTTTTCTTATATTAACAACTAGGTACCTACAATGATCTCCAAAAGGAACTTTCACGCCATCAACGAAGTAATTAAAACTGACAGGACTTTTCCTATTTGTGAAACTCACAACCTGACTTTTAACCCGTTTATCGTAATACCAGTTCCTTATATGCATCTCACAACATTATCGAGGTCATTTTGCAGTTGCTCACAATCTTGTAACTTATTTATTACTCTGTGCAGAATAACATCATCTGCAAAAATCCTTTCTCCGATTCTACTTCTTTGTTCATATTATTGATATATATAAAAACATCAAGGTCCAATAATACTGCCTTGAGGAATTCCCCTCTTATTTATTACAAGGTCAGAGAAAGATTCGCCTACTCTAATTCTCCGAGTTCTATTTTCTAGAAAAATAGCCACCCATTCAGTCACTCTTTTGTCTAGTCCAATTGCACTCATTTTCGCCAGTAGTCTCCCATGATCTACCCTATCAAATGGCTTAGATAGGTCAATCGCGGTACAGTCCATTTGACCTCCTGAATCCAGGATGTCAGCTATATCTCTTGCTGGAGTCCTACAAGTTGAGCTTCAGTGGAATAACCTTTCCTAAACCCGAACTCCCTTCCATCTGCCCAGTTATTAATTTCGCAAGCATGTCTAATATAATCAGAAAAAAATGCTTTCCCAAAGCTTAAATGCAATGTATGGCAAATTCACTGGCCGGTTATTTTCATTTGAATGCCTATCACCCTTTTCTTTATACACAGGGGCTACTGTAGCAACTCTCCATTCATTTGGTATGGCTCCTTAATGAAAAAATAAACAAAAAATTACTTCAGATATGGTACTATATCCCAACCTATTGTCTTTAGTGTATCCCCCAAAACTTTATCATTTCCAGCTGCTTAACTAGTTTTTAACTTATTGTCATAGGTAAATTTTAATAATCGAAACTGTCTTTCAACCTATTAGGTCGTGTTACGTACATTTAGTACGTGTTGAAGAGATGTTAAGTACAGAACAAAAATGGCCAACCAGACACCAGTGGGATCCGAATCCACCATAGCGGAATTGGTAGAGCAACCGACGCGAAATCGGGAGGTTGTGGGTTCGGATCCCACTGGTGTCCGGTTGGCCATTTTTGTTCTGTACTTAACACCTCTTCAACACGTACTAAAAGTACGTAACACGACCTAATAGGTTGAAAGTCAGTTTCGATTACAGTGCGGTCGTGAAAATTCAATATACATTAAATTTTAATACTTCCTTAGTATGAGTCACCTCCCCCATCTGGACATTATCCTTGTAACCAACAATCTTTACATAATGATGACTGAATACTTCTGAACAGTTTTGAATACATATTCAATATGCACCCCCTCCTACTTCGATGCACAGTTCGTAGTGGTGTAGTAGTGACCTTTGTTCTCTGTTCAGGATGTGTGGTGTGTCTCGCATTACCTCTGTCTCCCACTTTCCGTCCCTACCCTTCCCTCCCCTGACGCACAGCAACAGGTAGCGGCTGGATCACTAGCATAGCAAATACGGCAAGTTCGCCAATTTGAAACGCGCCCGGAGGTAGCAAAGTAACCTCGTGTTCTCGATAAAAAAAATTCTCCGCCAATCTGACTGCACCATAGTTTCCTAAAATGTTGTCCCGCTGATACGAACAATATTTTTGTCGGTACAGTTATACACCTTGTGTTCTATTTTATAAGAATATGTGATTATTTTATGATGATTATTATTATCGTTACTTATTCAGCTTCTTTAACTCGAACTGGCTTATTCTAGATACATATGTAATGAGTAGATTACTATGAAATTGCCCGGAGATTCCTCGATTATACTTTATTTATCATGGGAGGAAAAGAGCCTATATTTTTAAAATTTCTCAGAAAATCTCTTCCTGAAGTGGTCCATAAAATCTTCGTGAAAATGAGCTTGGATGTCCGGTTAAGTATAAATGTCGAATGCACTCATTGAACTCCAGTGAAACCTGTATTTGTGTCAACTATGGTGATATTTTTCTTGCTGAAACTCGAGTAAAGAAATCGCTTAGTATTTCGAGCATAAGGTCAGGGATACGAAATAACTGGATAGCCCCGAGTGCATCCAAATGCTTTATGATTGCTAATATAAACAATAAATCATTTGTTATCTTTTTTCCACAAATTAGTGAGACATTAGGTAGGTGAAGCGTTATCTGATCATGTAATGGTTAACAGGGGTTGGGGTCCCGCAGAGCACTGTTATTGGACATTTATGTTTTTTTATTTATATAAATGATATAGTAGTTATCCTTATTTACTGCTTAATAATAATTACATCAGCGTTCGTATTGTGGAAAAAGACAAACTGCTAATCTAATCGACCAGATAACGATGATTAAGGAGATTGCAATTTTAAGAATAAATTAAGAATATCTCATAGTTTATTATATTTTATTTGTCTAAGATTCGTAGCTCATATCCCTACGATATTTTCAACATTGAGTTGCTTGCCTGAAGGGCTAGAACTGTGGATTTTTTAAAGTTTTGTATCCAGGACTCGGATAGTCTGGATAATTGGCTGAGTGTTCAGTGTATTGATCTTGGATTTAGAAGGCCCAGGATTGGAACCCCGGCCGGAGTTCGAGTTTAAACTGCGTGTGATTAATTCCTCTAGCTCGGGGAGAGAGTATTTGAGTTCTTCTTAATAGACGTCTCTTCATCTACGTACCACACACCTTGCTTACCACCAACCTTAGCAATACGCAACAGTGAATACATTCCTCCATATACGGAAGCATCAGGAACGGCAATCAGCCTTAAAACTGGGCCAAATCCACATCACCAGCCAACCCAAATAAGGAGAAATATGACCAGGAAGAAAAAATAATATCTAGATAAGTTTCGCCCTTTACATTTCTTATTGACCCATTTCAACTCTTCCAGTCATATCTAGGATAATAGAACATGGTATAAAGAAACAGATATCTGTATATTTTGAAAAGTATAATTTACAAAATGCCGCACAGTTTGGGTTCAGAAGAAATAACTCCACCATTAAAGTCTTAGAAGCTGGTGTGACTGAAGTAATTCAAGGCTTTGAGTCTCACCACATTACAAGTGCTACACTGTTAGACCACAGCAAAGCTTTTGTTTCAGTACCGCACAATATAATAATAAGTAAGCTTAGCTAATATGGCTTGAAAGATTTAGAGTTATTATTAATTACATCCTACCTCATTGACAGGTATCATATTGTACTGATGGAAAATCAACGATCTGGGGCTCTCAAAGTAAAAACAGGGATGTTTCAGGGTTCAGTAATACGAACCTTCCTCTTCCTTGTGTATATAAATGATATTGTTAGTAATTTACCCTGTAGGTCAGTGCTCTATGCAGATGTTATTACTATCATAATAAGCAATAGAGAGTTAAAATACGTTAAGGAGGAAAGGATGGAAGTGCTACACAAATCATCCTCTTGGTTTCAGGCGAATAAACTTATCCTAAATAATAACAAGACAGAAGTGATCTACTTCCATTTAATTAATTCAGGTCTGGGTAATAATGATGAAAGTTCTGTCAAATTATTGGGATTGTATCTGGATTGTAAATTAACCTGGAACACACACAGGCAAAAGTTATGTACAAAACTGGCTAGAGTATTATTTTTGCTTCGCAGAATTAAAGGATCAGTTAGTAGTAGTCAGATGATGAGTACACACTATGCCTTCATTCATTCACACTTATCATATGGTACCATGTTATGGGGCAACTCAACAGGGGCTCAAGAAGTGTTCAAGTGGCAAAAGAAAATCTCATCGACCTATCAACTCGCAAAATGTACACTTATATGACACAAGATATAGGAACGATGTTAGACTGAGAAAATCACAAGAAAACTATAGGTATAATGGCATTAAATTATTCAACAAACTACCTGCCCAAGTAAAGGATACCCCTATGTAACTTCAAAAGAACCCTTAAAAATTGGTTGACATCCAATAGCTTTCACTCAGTATCTGAATTTGAACAAAAAATAACTGTTTCAAGGGGGTAAAAAAGGCCAACGCCATCCTAACACGTTGGTAAATTAGTAGTTATTTATCACTCTCTTGGACGAATAGTGTTATGTTTATTTTACATTTTGTGTATGTACCGGGGGTTATATTTATTTTCTGTGCCTAATGAGATACTTGTAATATTTTGTAACTATGCTCCCATGACTGTCCATTGCAACTGCCAGTAATGACAGTAAAATTATTCTATTCCTTCTTGCTTAAGTTTCTGGAATGTTTTAACTGTTTTATGGTTTCCCGTTGTAACCGAGCGTGCCGTGGAAGCCTAAGCTGCTGTACTAAATACTGTATATTGAAATATTAATTTTGACAGTAACTATTAACTTCCTTCCGTTTGTTCACAAAAAATCAATTTCGTATAATTTTCTTGAAGTTCTGACCTTAATTCAAGTTCATCCTGAATATATCCAAGGAAGCAATTCAGTATGAGTGATTTCAGTCACGGAGGTAATGGTGTGTATTCAAAGCTAACTTGGGAGAGCTAATGTACTGCCTTATCCTCGAGACCACATTAAAATTAGATTATTCTCTTCCCGTTCTTGAGTCGAGAGCCTGGTCAGAAGAGCCATTTGTCTCGACCGCTATAAGTAGTTTGGCCATATTATGCCATCCTCCAAGATCTTACACACAAATCTCGACGCAACCTTAATCGTGGAACTGCACTTAGCTAATCCTGCCAGTTATTTTTATCGTGCATTATGTCCGTTTTACATTGTACATACAGAAAATGTTTATAAATTAAATTACGATAGAATATGGAAATGAATTCCAATTTCAAGTAGCGTATTGTCACGTGTCCAGAAGGCTCACCACTCACTTGGATGCTAATTGTGACGAGTAAAAATGTTTTAATTAATGCAATATCCGTGGTTTCCCAGTGTAGTTTTGCATGAACTCGTCTTTCTAGAGAGATTGGACGCCAGTTCAGAGCATTAGGATCAATGACACAATTTTTTAATAGAAAGCAGACTCTTGAATTTCCCAGGGGTGGGCTGATAGGACACTAATCATTAAGTTAGTTCTTGAGAGGAAACAAGGAGAATCAACGTGATATGATTCGATTTTTTTTAAAAAAGTAGACCGATTTATTGAAATTAGAAAAGGAATGACGAAGTTGTACCAAGAACAGAAATGTATAAGCAAAACATGAAAATAAAACATTACTAAAAAGTTAATCACGCGAAGACTTTCATCGATTTACTTAAAGTCTTAAAAACTGTAGCTTCTCTCATCTGGGCTCCTTCCGTGGTTCTGGATTCCTCGTGGTCATTTGTAGTGGCGTGGGTCATAAGGTCATCTTAGTACCATTCCTGCCTCATGAGTGCAGTAGTCACTAATTGAATGATGTGTTGGGTAACCTTACTATTTCCTATTATGCCACTATTCGTAGCTAGAATATCATCCCTGAGATCATATAAACCACCATGGGTTTATTTTTAGGGAGAGATTACCACATAGATTTTTTTTTTTTTTTTTTGCTATTTGCTTTACGTCGCACCGACACGGATAGGTCTTATGGCGACGATACACATAGAATTCTTCCCAGTTTTAAATCTCACGTAAATACATACCAACCTTTAACTGTACTTGGAAGAAAAATTAACAAGCCTTGATTTAAAGGTAGGTCAAGTCCGGGCTAGAGATACTGACTGCAAGCAGTCGCAAAAAGTTAATCAGCATGACAAGTGTTAAGTGATTGAGACTGAGCGAGAACTGAGGCTCCGTAGAATGCGTAAGTCGTATATATGAGTGAAAATCACTCCCACTCGGTCGTCTATCACATGTTCCAATTACATCGTAGTTCTGTCACCTCTTCTTATTTCTTCGGTACCACATGGAAATGTTTCAGATGGCCTCTCACTAATACGGTAAAATCTCCCGCGACAGACAGGCATCATGACGCTACGTAAAAAATATACTCCTTGGAAACAACTTGGCGAACGAAATGGAATTCGATGGGGAGCTATCAATATTAATGGAGCTTACGGAAGAAAGAAGGTAGAACTGGCTGAGTCAGCAAAAAGGATGCATCTGGATGTGCTAGGAGTAAGTGATATTCGGGTAAGGGGAGATAATGAGGAAGAGGTAGGAGATTATAAAGTGTACTTGACGGGTGTTAGAAAGGGAAGGGCAGAGTCTGGGGTAGGGCGCTTTATGAGGAATACCATTGCACGCAACATAGTTTCTGTTAGGCACGTAAATGAGCGAATGATGAGGGTAGATTTGTCAGTTGGAGGAATTAGGACTAGAATTGTGTCCGTATATTCACCACGTGAGGGCCAGATGAGGATGAAGTTGTCAAGTTTTATGAAGCATTGAGTGACTTCGTGGTAAGGGTCAACAGCAAGGATAGAATAGTGCTAATGGGCGATTTCAATGTGAGAGTTGGGAATAGAACTGAAGAATACGAAAGGGTGATTGGTAAATGTGGGAAAGATATGGAAGCTAATGGGAATGGGACTTCTGTGCTAGTATGGGTTTAGCTGTTACGAATAAATTCTTCAAGCATAAGGCTATTCACCGCTACACATGGGAGGCTAGGGGTACCAGATCCATAATAGACTATATCCTAACAGACTCTGAATTCAGGAAATCTGTTTACGAGTTTTTCGCGGATTTTTCGATTATAGAGACCACTATCTGATCTTTAGTGAACTAAGTATCTCTAGGCCTAGGGTAGAGAAAGTGAAATCTGTCTGCAAACGAATAAGGGTAGAAAATCTCCAGGACGAGGAAATTAGACAGAAGTACATGGATATGATTAGTGAGAAGTTTCGAGCAGTAGACAGTAAGCAGGTTCAGGATATAGAAAGTGAATGGGTGGCATACAGGGATGCTGTAGTAGAAACAACAAGGGAATGCCTAGGAACTACTGTGTGTAAAGATATTAAAAGGCGAGCATCGTGGTGGAATGTTGAAGTGAGAGCAACCTGTAAACGTAAAAAGAAGGCTTATCAGAAATGGCTCCAAACAAGGGGCGAGGCAGACAGGGATTTGTACGTAGATGAAAGAAACAGAGCGAAACAAATAGTTGTTGAATCCAAAAAGTAGTCATGGGAAAATTTTGGTAATAACCTGGAAAGGCTAGCTCAAGCAGCAGGGAAACCTTTCTGGACAGTAATAAAGAATCTCAGGAAGGGAGGGGAAAAGGAAATGAACAGTGTTTTGAGTTATTGAGGTGAACTCATAATAGATCCCAGGGAATCACTGGAGAGTTGGAGGGAATATTTTGAACACGTTCTCAATGTAAAAGGAAATCATCCTGGCGGTGTTGCAAACAGCCAAGCTCATGGGGAGGAGGAAAATGATGTTGGTGTAATTATGCTTGAGGAAATGGAAAGGATGGTAAAAAATTTCCATTGTCACAAGGCAGCAGGAATAGATGAAATTAGACCTGAAATGGTGAGGTACAGTGGGAAGGTAGGGATGAAATGGCTTCATAGAGTAGTAAAATTAGCGTGGTGTGTTGGTAAGGTACCTTCAGATTGGACAAAAGCAGTAATTACACGTATCTATACGCAAGGGAACAGGAAGGATTGCAACAACTATCGAGGTATCTCACTGATTAGTATGCCAGGCAAAGTATTCACTGGCATCTTGGAAGGGAGGGTGCGATCAGTCGTTGAGAGGAAGCTGGATGAAAACCAGTGTGGTTTCAGACCACAGAGAGGCTGCCAGGATCAGATTTTCAGTAGGCGCCAGGTAATTGAAAAATGCTACGAGAGGAATAGGCAGTTGTGTTTATGTTTCGTAGATCTAGAGAAAGCATATGACAGGGTACCGAGGGAAAAGGTGTTCACTATACTGGGGGACTACAGAATCAAAGGTAGATTATTAAAATCAATCAAAGGCATTTATGTTGACAATTGGGTTTCAGTGAGAATTGATGGTAGAATGAGTTCAGGGTACTTACAGGGGTTAGACGAGGCTGTAATCTTTCACCTTTGCTGTTCGTAGTTTACATGGATCATCTGCTGAAAGGTATAACATGGCAGGGAGGGATTCACTTAGGTGGAAATGTAGTAAGCAGTCTGGCCTATGCTGACGACTTGGTCTTAATGGCAGACTGTGCCGAAAGCCTGCAGTCTAATATCTTGGAACTTGAAAATAGGTGCAATGAGTATGGTATGAAAATTAGCCTCTCGAAAACTAAATTGATGTCAGTAGGTAAGAAATTCAACAGAATTGAATCTCAGATTGGTGATACAAAGCTAGAACAAGTAGATAATTTCAAGTATTTAGGTTGTGTGTTTTCCCAGGACTGTAATATAGTAAGTTGCGATCAGCAATATTCTGTAAGAAGGAAGTCAGCTCCCAGACGAAACTATCTTTACATCGATCTGTTTTCAGACCAACTTTGCTTTACGGGATCGACAGCTGGGTGGACTCAGGATATCTTATTTATAAGTTAGAAGTAACAGACATGAAAGTAGCAAGAATGATTGCTGGTACAAACAGGTGGTAACAATGGCAGGAGGGTACTCGGAATGAGGAGATAAAGGCTAATTTAGGAATGAACTCGATGGATGAAGCTGTACGCATAAATCGGCTCCGGTGGTGAGGTCATGTGGGGCGAATGGAGGAGGATAGGTTACCTAGGACAATAATGGACTCTGCTATGGAGGGTAAGAGAAGTAGAGGGAGACCAAGACGACGATGGTTAGACTCAGTTTCTAACGATTTAAAGATAAGAGGTATAGAACTAAATGAGGCCACAACACTAGTTGCAAATCGAGGATTTTGGCGACGTTTAGTAAATTCTCAGAGGCTTACAGACTGAACGCTGAAAGGCATAAGAGTCTATAATGATGTATGTAATGTGTGTATGTATGTATATTTTAAAATAACTAAGCTCGAATTCAGAAATTTTCGCTGAGATCCGGGGTTGCCTGACGTAGATTTCGGGGAATTTTCCTTGTTCGGGCCTGTGTCCTTCAGCCTGATGAAATAACCATTTGAGAAATAGTTCCAAGTTAAACGTAGACTTCGTGTTGCAAGACCCTACCCTTAGAAAGATGATTCATCTCTTGTTATCAACTACCATATTACAATATAATGGAATGATTAGCAGAAATCTATATGAAATAAGAATGCTATAAATATATACATACGTATAAATGGTATTAAATGAAGAGAACATAACGTACCCAAACATTTCCTAGGGTACAATACTAACTTCAGTAAGTTAGAATTTGTTTTACATCACACCGGCACAGATAGGTCTTATGGCGACGATGGGATAAGAAAGGCCTAGGAGTGGGAAGGAAGCGACCATGGCCTTAATTTAGATACATAGCATTTTCCTGGTGTGAAAATGGGAAACCACCTAAAAGCATCTTTAGGGCTGCCAACAGTAGTGTTTGAAACCACCAAGTCTTGGATGCAAGCTCACCCACCTGCGCGCCCCTAACCGCACGGACAACTCGTCCAGTACTTCAATAAATTTCACTTGGAACAATAGTTGAGTGGTCTGTAACAACCTACGCATTACAATATCGCTGGTGTAACTATTCAAGTTGAAAGTAAAAATATACGTTGCGTATAAGTTGAGATGCGATTTTTTCACGTAACATGTTAACCAGACAAAATATTTTGAATTGATTTTGATATATCTTAACGAATCATATGATTCTTGTTATAACATTTGTGAATTACAGTAGTATACGCAAATTACATAAACATGTATTTATTTGTGGTGAATGTGAGATTGAAACAAAATTCGTATAAAGTAAAGAGTTTGCAATTTTATTCAAGAAATGTGTGTAGAAAGATAAAAAGAGAGAACGTACATCGCTTAACAAAATGGTCATACATGATAGGTTAAATATTCCCAGCTAAGTTTTGAGAATGATCGGAAACAAATATTTTCTTGCCTTTCAAAAGGATAAAATATTTAAAATAATAACCTCACGTCTGTGTGCATAGATATCAATTTTATCGTCGGACTAACGAATAGAGAATGATAAACAAATGGCAAAGTCAATGGCATCTCATCAAGAACCCGTAGCTTAAATTTCAGCTAGTGCATGACATATGCGACATTAAAACACAAGTCACGTGCCTATCCTCATGAAATTAAAATTTACGTAATTCTTCAATCTTGCTTGCTAGCTTTCTTTGTATTATTGAAAGGAATTAATTTTTCTGTATACCGAAAACTGTATAAACGTGTGGATTATATGGATGAGAACAAGTCCATTTGTGTCCATAAATTGTTTCAGCTGGAGACGATCATAAACACTTTCTCTCAAGAAAGACCAGGTATGAAGACCATAGGTTAAATGAAATTGTCTGACGCCTGGCTGTATCGGCAAACCACCAAACGTTTCTGTGAAGCAATATTGTATATTACAACCGTGTTTCAAACTTCGGCTAGTCTCTCTTTTTTGTTTTTTTGTTTTTTGCTACTTGCTTTACGTCGCACCGACACAGATAGGTCTTGAGGAGACGATGGGATATGAAAGGCCTAGGAATTGGAAGGAAGCGGCCGTGAACTTAATTAAGGTACAGCCCCAGCATGTGCCTGGTGTGAAAATGGGAAATCACGGAAAACCATCTTCAGGGATGCCGATAGTGGGATTCTAACCCACTATCACCCGGATGCAAGCTCACAGCCGCGTTCCCCTGACCGCACGGCCAACTCGCCCGGTGGCTATTCTTAATATTGGATCCTTTCAGCCTGTATTACATCTGTCCCTTCATGTAATTCATTTGTTTACCATGGAATCGTACTGTCATTAACAACTACAACAAATAATCGTAAAGCATGACGTTTTCTCTCCATTTTTATTCATATTATGAGTACCGGTACGAAAAATAATTATGGTTGGATAATCATTCACTGGTCATTAAAAAATATAATTAATGTGGTTGATACGATGAGGATGCAATTACAATCCTTTATTTAAAACATTTAGAACTTGAATATATTGGCTCCCGGTTAAAATATTAATATTAGAGTAAGGAGTTAGGAATTTCAAATCTGTATGTGCACAGTCTGAAGTATACCTTTCCTGCCAGGGAGTAAGAGTATAATTCATGTTACATCGGGTCATCATAGAACTATTTACTGATTTAATTTTCAACGGTAAGCAGAATTATACGATTATTAAAAATGAAAATATAATTTCCTGAAATATGTTGGTGTAGGCCTATTCACTTCAAACCCTCTAAAGTTAATACTGTCTGTCGACGGTGCGCCAGCAGTACTTCGTACCGCAAAATGCTCTTTCTATCTAGTATCCTCCTTAAGACAGGATATGCAGTCCATGAAACCAACGTTCGTTGAGTTCATTTTCCTGTGCCGATGTGTAAAGGAAAATTTACCTTAAATGCATTATACTGTAGGAATGTGTAAATACTTCATCAACATATACATGCCTACAGTACGGTACAATAAGGTTCATTTTCCTTGACTTATCTGCGTAGGGAAAATGAATGCAACGGACTTCTGATGGACTGCATATCCATGTGTAATTGGGCGGCGTGACCAGTCTTAAGGAGGATAATGGATCGGAAGAACATTGTGGGATACGAGGAATTGCTCGCGTACCGTCGCTGTGTTTTAAAAACTTTAAACTTATGTCCTCAAATGCAACCAATTTCGACTTATACTCTTTATCCCTGGCATGAAGGAATCTTCCGTTAAGGAGACGTACCACGTATAGAAAATACTCTAATTTTACAACAGAAGGAAGTAAATAAAGTCCAGAAATCTTAGGAATTGGTCTCTTATAATGAAATAGCTCAACTAATTTGTAAGTAAAGTATCACTTCATCATGGTACCTGTTGGTCCTGTATGTGTGGTCTACACATCAATACCACAAAAAGCAAGTTCATGGTATTTAGCAGGAGCAACCATGAAAGTGTCTCCATTTCAATGAATAATCAAAACATTGAATGAGTAAATCAGTTCACATACTCTGGGAGCACAATAAGAGACAATCTGGACCCTGAAAAAGAGATCAGACGCCGTATTGAGATTTCCAGATCATCCTTCTGGAAGATGTGGCCATTCTTTTGTGTTGATTATCTAAAACTAAAACTCAAGAAAAAGCTGTTGAGATGTTACGTCCGGTCAACATTGCTTTATGGAGTAGAGGCTTGAACTGTCAAAGATTCCTCCGCAAACAGATTCGAAGCTTTTGAAATGTGGTTATATTGAAGAATGCTCAGAATACCTTGGACAAATTTTGTAACCAATACTGAAGTGTTAAGAAGAGCCAGAGCTGAGCGTGAGCGGGCAAACATCATAAAGACAGGAAAACAGCTTATTTATGCCATATTCTACGAGGTAGAAAGTAGGGCTTATATACTTCATATGACAAGGAAAGATAGAAGACAAGCGAGGAGCTAGAAGACCACTGATGTAATGGCTCCAAAACATCAAAATCTGCATTTTGATCAACACCACCGAAAAACTCTTCAATATAGCTAATGGAACGGGTGAGCTTTCCAGGGTGATTACCAACGTCTGCGAGACCGGACATGGCACTTGCAGATGATGATGATGATGATGATGATGATGATGATGATGATTATGAATAATTTAGCTGCATTCTATTAGCTAAGTGGTATTGTTTCTTAAGCAATGGTATAGTCAGGGGACAAGACTGATCGTCTATAAAATATTCGGCAGAGTACAACCGTCCCATTACCTTCAATTACCTGTTGAAGGTTGATGGAGATTAAACCAGTTTAAGCAGGCCTCTAATAAAAACGTCCTTCTACCGAGAAGAATGTGAATACTGGTCACTAAGCTGAAACAGAACATGTCATCATCATTCTAAGAGTGACATGCCTTCACTCAGGACAGAAAGTGCACCACAGAAATTAGGAGGGGGATTGCTCTAGTTAACAAGCCTTCAGTAACAAGAAACAGCTTCTGACGAGCAGGAACATCAACATTAAATTTAGGAAAGAATTTGCCAAAATATGTGTGTGGAGTGTTTCGTCGTATGGTTGCGAAACATGAGTCTTAGCAAAACAGGATATAAAACGCCTGGAAGCAATGGAAATGTGGATATGGAGGAGGATGCTGAAAATTAGTTGGACAGAGAAAAATTCAAACAATACGGTCCGTAAGGAAATAGAGGAAACAAGAGAATTGATCAACACTGTAGAAAAGAGGAAAACCAAATTCCTTGGCCACATACTTCGACATAACACATTCCTCACGACTATGCTGGAAGAAAAAGTTCTGGGTAAGAAGGGAAGAGGAAGACCGAGGAAGAAGTATCTGGATTCCGTGATGGACAGGTTGAATTTGAAAAAAATATGTTGACCTGAAACGCTCAGCAGAAGAGAGACAAATTTGGTTGCAGCGACAAGGCCTTGCCTTTAGGATATGAATGAGTGAATGAATGAATGAATGCCTTCACCGAGTCTTGGCTTTATCCATCCGAGATCCGAGCTGAATAGACCTTTGCTGTATAGGTTACTCCATCTGTGGACACCTACCTTTCCATCTCTACGTCGTCTAGTCACCTCAACCTTGGTCGTCGAGCTGTACAACTTCCTAATTTTTCCACGGTCTATGTCACATAAAGTTGTTCTTTAAAGGACCATTTCTCCTCTGTTACTTCCAGAGCAGGGGTAAGTGATTTATCCTTACTTTCTAACTGTTGAGTTGCCGTCCGCACAGTGGAGGGACCCTGCTTGTAGGCAGACAGCATTTTTAGTAACTGCCTCTTATCCTGTAGCCCAAGGTTCGATTGCCGGTCAGGCTAGGGATTTTCACCTGTATCCCAGGGCTGGTTTAACGTCCGCTCAGCCTACGTTTTTACAGTTGAGGAGATATCTGACGGCAAGGTAGCATCCCCGATCTAGAAATTCAAGAATAACGGCCGAGGGAATTACTAGTACCGAGCATACAAAAGTGTAAAATATTTATTATCTTCAGGCTGAGCACCGGACGCTTGGCAGGCCAAGGTCCTTCGAAACTCTTGAGCCATGATTTTTAACTGGTTTAGTTTGGTTTGGTTTAGTATTTTTCGTTATTTATGAACATTTTAAAAGTTTACACCTTCCATATTTATGTACCATGAAATTCACTATTGGTACATTGCAAATGAACATTTCTTCGTTAGAATTGCAAGACTGTTAGAATGATCTGAAAATGGAATTTTGACGATGTTAAAACAATATACAGTACTTAGTAATCTCATTGGTATAGGATGACATCTGAAGTTCCATGAATAATGTTTTCACTTAAATGCTTTTCTGTTATTGCTACTTTCACTGAAATGCTCGTTTTGGTAATGTTTGATGCCTTACGCGACTACTGAAGTTAACAGAAAAGACGAGTCTTCACTGAAGTTCACCCCGTTTTCATTACAGGGACAAAGGTTGCATGATTTAAACTATGCGTAGAATATTCATCATTACAGATATTCCACGTAACTAAGCCTGTTCATCCCGTTCGTTTTGAGGTGATACCAAATCTCCAATAGAAAGACGCTTGCTCTGCATTTCTTGTATCATTCAATGCTTTCCCCTGAATTACACCAATTTACACCAATATTACACCAAGATTTCTATTTGTGCATTAAAATTGATTTTATAATAAAATACCTAGCACACTAGGAGCTTAAGTTGCTTACTAAATCTCAATAGTTTCTGGAAATTTAAGTAGAAGATAATTCCAGCAGCCACTTGAAATTTGTTCTTTGAGGTACCTGTTATCCTCTGTTATAGGGAGCGGATTTTTATGTAATTACTGTACATACTTTTCTTGCATATGTCTCAACACAATTTACAACGTTAATAATTCCTATTGTGCATCCCCAAGGAAAAAACATTATCTTATTTCACATAAAAACACATATTTTCACAAAATATTTATATAAATATTTTAAGAAAATCCATAATAAGCACAAAATCGACAATATTTGCTGCTGCTCAATCTATATAAATATAATCGTAACGAGCGTGTCTGTACATTGACTATTTTGGCGAAATTTCCGTACGGTTATCCGTTTTAGATTTAATACTGATCATCCACATATATTTTAGCTTTGGTGTTTGTTTGTTTGTCTGTTTTTCTATAAATTTTAAACTACTGGATATATTTCTACCAAACTTAGAGTCCACCTGTCCTTGGGTATGTTTTAAGGCCAATGTTATTTCTAAATCCCTGAACTGACTGGGGGTTTATACGAAACCGAAAGCGAGATCTTGCATTACCACTGAAAATACACAACCACACGTAATGGACATCTACCTCCCTTAATGGAAATCAATTCTAAACCTTTTTTTCATATGCATCATTTCGAGACGAGGATTAATAAGGGAGATATCATTAATGGGCCGTTTTTTTGTACAAGTCCCACCGAACTTAACTCAGGAGCTGGTGCGTGTAAAACGTATTTCTTATAACTTGAAAACTACTGGAGATAAGTCAAGCAAACTTCATATTTAGCATCCACCTCTCTAAAGATAGGTTTTAAGGTCCCTGCCATATCACATTCCGGGAATGGACTGGGGTTTATAAAGAACCGAATAGTGATTTCACTCTCCCACAATATATACAAGACGCATCTGACTGGAAATCGACTACCTTTATGGAAATCCATTTCTAAAATGTTTTCCTCATGTGCATTTTTTCGATAGGGGGATTAATAAGGGAGATATCATGAACGGTCGGTTTTGCGGGCGGACATAGCCCGAAAGGTGTTGTACGTAGAGTAGATTCCTTATCTATATAAATAAAATCGTAACGACCATGTGTCCATACATTGACCATTTTGGCGAAATTTTCGTAGTTATCCGTTTCAGGTGCAATAATGACTTCTGCGTATTTGTTAGCTTTAGTTTCCTGAAAGTACTCATTTTTAACTCCCCCCCCCCCCAAAGCAAGATTGTGGCACAATCTGCCAGAAGAGCTAGAAAATTGAAATTTGTTACAATTGTATGTAATGGACGGAAAGTTTCCAAGATTGCTAAATATTTCATTTTTCACCCCCGAAAAATGTCGGAATATTGAAGCAATTTTAATGTCAATGCAGACCGTTTCGATGTATTTCGCGCAAAAGGTAGGTCGTATCACAAAACGGATTGTACAATCTCAGATCAATTTGGAGTGACCTACAACTTTGCTCTTATGCCGTTTCGTCGTATCTCTATTCCTTTTATGTTAGATTTGTCTATTTTCTCTATTATACCTACATTTTTTTCTTTATAGACGCATAATTCGTAGTTCGAATCACTTATACGAAAGATATTCTAATTCTGCACGAACATTGGCTCACCCAGTATCCATACGTGAGCCAAAATCTATGTTGGTAGCTGTCACATTAGTAGCCAAAATTAATGCACTATCAGAAAACTTTACCCAAATTGCACCCTATTCAATGTTTCTAACTCATTTTCCCCCATAAATAGATGAGACAGGAGAAAAATATCTTAATACCAACCATTTAGACCGCTAAGTCAGGCGTTTTATAGTACAATCCGTTTGTCGATGTGATGTATCGTTTAGCAGCAGTTAATCAGTAAATGAAGTTTTTCAATATTGTGAACATGCATATACTTCGTATGTCGATCTATATTGCACCATCCCGCGTCCAGGTTGACTACACGAGTTTCCAGACTAGCTCTTGATAATACTTTCATCTGTCGAATATTCTTGGGTTGTGAGTTCCGCGTGAGAAAGAAACACCGACGGCCTACGGTAAATACCAACCTACGTAGATGAACGTCTTCAACACGCTATTAGTCGGTTACCGTATATTTTTGATACCAAAATTTATCGCAAAAATCAGATTATCGTGGCTTGCCAAGAACACCGTACATGATATCATCATGATCGCAATGAAAATTAATCATTCCAAGCCTATATCTAGTACTTACTCTAAGCAGACATTGAAAGAATCCAATATTACTCTACTCAACTTTTATTCATAAATTGATTTATGGATGAATTGGAATAAACGTTGATTACCTTGAAAATCATTTATACAGTATAGCAGGTTTCCTATTCAATCAGTTTCTCAATAAATATATTGATGTTGTCTTGAAGAAATAGGTTTGGGAAAACCTCTGATAAATAAATAAAATAATGAACTTAGGCCTTATTCATCTGAATCATAATCTTAGCCTCTCGAAAAATTGTATTATAACTAAGTAGTTTCCAAGGAATTCAAATGAAAGGAAAAATAATTAAATTACATAATAAGTAAAATTACTCAACATAATTGAAAAAGTTGGATAATTGCAATAATTATAATTATTATAATGTTTGTAATGAATGAATTATTTGGATGCATCCGAAAGTTCTAAGTAAAATAAACTATATTCCTACTATATACAATTCAAATTAAAGTTCAATTGGAAAATGAGGAAAACGCAAAGAAAATGGCCAATAATTAATGACTCAATTAATTAATTAATTAATTAAGATCTGGAATCTCTGAATATCAAGCTAAGTTGCTTCTCGAAATCATCAAAATTCAATTGCCTGAATTAAATTCGCATACAGTTACAGAAATGTATATCACTCGGTTGAAAACAGTTCATCTCAATGTCCACGCACAGTAGAAAAATCGTGTGAAAGGATTACTGTCTGATCCTTAGGTATTTACTCTATTCGAAGTTTCAATTTGTTCAATGTTTCATATTTTGTACCAATTAGCCTCCATATAAGCAAAACTAAGTCCACTTTAAGTCGTAAGCATCTTCAAATTATTTCCATCGTAAGGATTACATTGCTAAATTATTCAATTATTCCTTTAATTCATGGTTAAATTTCAGCTAAAGTGCGTACATGACTTACCATAACATTTCCAAGTATATTACGATTAATATTCCAACGAAATACCAGGTGTGGAAAAACTGACACATAGGAAGACTCTATCCTCATCTAAAATCCACATATGAAAGTCTAAGTTACCAGTGATGTCTAATATTGCTCCAAAAGAAAATAAATAAATCGTAAGCTGACTTGCCGTAAGTGAGAATATATGAAAACATTCGTAGTTATGTCAGTGAAGGTCTAAATGTTTACGTAAGTGATCTCTCGGCTCTTCGAAGATCCTACTTATTCAATTAATTCTTTAGTGATGGCATTACGATCGTATTCTAAACTGTATCATATATATATTAGGGAATAAAATAGCAATCAGAAACAGTACGTTTCACCTCCGACACCTTAGCATGTGCAACCCACACATACTACCATTTCTCGAAGAAATACTATGACCGACACCTTAAATAACAGTAACTATCACCATCAAAATACACTAGCAATTCATATGCTAACTATATTCATTATTTAACACTTCCATTATCGCGTAGCATTTATAATTGAAGCACTCATTCCATCAAAACACAACATATGTACTATCACCTGCACATATATATATTCATTACCATTACTGTCATAGTATCAAATAAATAGTACACTGTAACCTTAAAATTGTGCCATCAAATTTCCTTGTAATACTCCCTAAATACGATCTTTACGCTTGCTCTTAGTCAAAACCATCATGCATATAAATATTAGGTTCCTCATAATACTCTAATATTTCACTGACAACAAATTATGAAAAAAAAAAAATATCAATCACTTCTCCACTCTCATATTGACAGATTTACGAACGGCATTTCACTGGTACTTTAACGCCTATGTTTGGAATTTACGGTAACTTTGGATGAATACCTATTTCCTTGTGAACACACACACGTATATTAATTACGCACACAAAATGTTACTACATATATTATACATTAACCCAAAGAATAAGGTTTTCTACTTACGATACGACTTAAATGGGGACTTATCTTTGCTTATTGGATCTGACTTCCATTTCGCTGTTGATCGTCATGGGATGGTAGGTCTTGCTCCCTGGTTCGGCTTAAGTAATAAGGAATCATCTCGTCATCACAGCTGACTATTATCCTCCTGGATCATCCATCTCGTCAAGCGTTACCATAGCCAGAGTAGTCCTCGCCTCAGCTTCTTAGAAGATCATGATGGCCTTCATTGCATCAAGGACAGAATAATACAAGGCATTAGTGGATTTATACATGGTAATCTGCTTAGTAATGCTAATGTGGTCAGTATATTTGTTTTCTGTTCCGCTTAATTTGCCTATAAGACTCTAAATATCGTCTTGTTTCAAACTGGCTTGCTCGCCGAAACGTTATGAATTTTATGTGCTTTAAGGATTGCACTCTGTTCCGTCTACTTCAGTTCTCTTGATGTTATGCAGTATCGGGCAAATAAAATGTTCCGAGCCCAACCGTGACGTAGTGAAGCTCCAACTTGACGTTTCTTATCAGCTGGTCTTTTATCTCACGTATATGTCAAATACAGCTGGTGTTCGGCGGGTTATCGTTGACTTGATCTTATCTCTAACAGTAGACTAAACTCTCCAATTATTACTGGGTTTCTTTACGCGATTCCGTCTTTCTTGGTGTAGTGCTCAATTAAGAATCCTTTCTCTAATGGAAGATTTTTTTTTCAATAATGGATTTAAATAATCCGCTCTCGTCATTCTTTCGCACTGCCTTCTAAAAAAAGAATTCCTTCTGTGATTGCCGGTTGAATTTATCATCTCTTCAGTTCATACAGCTGTTAATTGTTTTTATTCTGACCCGCTAATAGCCGAAGCGCCATTTTTGTTCCAAATATAGTAACTATAGAACGGTGAAATGGCACATTTACTCCTCCCACGTTGACTTAAATATATTGCTTGCTATATATTTATCCTATATATTTCTAAGATCATAATGGGACTTTTCACTGTTCATAGTTAAAATTTTGAGAGCATTACTGTAAGTTTTTTTTTTTCTAATTGGATTAGTTCGTTCTTCTCATAAGCCATTCCACTTCTCATTCCTTATTTAACTACGTCATTTGATGGATCCTAATTCCTTTGTTCCTTGTAATATAACTTAATATTTGCCGCATTGTGTATTCCTTTACTTCTACCATTCAGATCGTGAACTTCATAAGCGTTGTTTCCAAATGACCGATGTATAACAAATGGTCCATCGAATAAATGTATGAACTTTGCAAATACTTTAGTGGATACGTTTGAGATTGCTGGCTTCTTTACTAATATAAGGATTGATTTCCCACGAGTCTACTCGTGTAATAACTATGAATTTTGGAATTTTTCATTGCGTTTTCAACATTCTCCTTGTCTTTCTATAGATAAGTTAACATTCTTCTCCTTCCGTCTGGTAATCTTGACGTCCACTTTCGTTCGTCTTCTTCTCTTCTTGCTTTCGTTTTCACCTTTGAACATGGTTCTTTCTCTTCATACGTATTTGCTTGCCATTTCTTTGAAGTAACCTTCGGTTTTCTTATGAATCGTTTGGTCAGTACTGTGCTAGCCTCAAGTAAATGAATTTCTTTCTCTTCTTCTTGCAAATCTGCCTTATGCATGTTTACATGATTCTGCATCTGCCAAATTTCTGCTTGAACTATCTTGGTTTCCATTTTTCTTCTTTTTCTTTGTCTCTCCTCCATTCTCGCAATTTGCTTCATCTGCTTTCGTTGCCATTCTTCTCGTATGTCTGGTTTTTCTGGTTTTTCTCTTCTTATTTCTTCTCTGAATAGTTCTCGTTGTTTCTCCTTCGGTTGTTCAATTATTTTCAGTAGTTTTTCTTCTCGGTTTTCAACATCTTCTTCTTTCTTCTCCTCCGGTTTCTCAGCTTCTTCTTGTGATGATCCTCGTTGATCCTCATGTTCTTCTTTCTTCTCCATTCCTCCTTTAATTTCGGCTCTCCATTCATCTATAGTGTTAATGATCTCGTTTGCAGTTGATCGTACTTTCAAGATTTCTTCCTTTATCTCCATTACCATTATTCTGTGTTTTTTTTCTCGTTCCCTAGTTATCTCTTCCATCTTTTCCTGATATTTAATCAATTCTTCCTTCTGTTCTTGATGACCTTTCTTCATCTCTTCCTTCATCTCCTGCTTCATTTCTTGTTTCATCTCCTCCATCATTTGCCTCTGTTTCTCTTCCTGTTTACTAATAATTTCTTCCATCATTTGCTTCTGTTTCTCTTCTTGCTTCCTCTCCTTCTCTTCCTGTTCTTCCTTCTGTTTCCTCTCCTTCTCTTCCTGTTCTTCCTTCTGTTTTCTCTCCTTCTCTTCCTGCCTCTTCTCCTTTTCTTCCTGTTCTTCCTTCTGTTTTCTCTCCTTCTCTTCCTGCCTCTTCTCCTTTTCTTCCTGTTCTTCCTTATCATGCTTTCGGTTTTCTTCCATCATTTGCTGTTGCTTTTCCATCATTCCTCTTAAGATTTCGAACATTCCCTGTTGTTCTTCTTTCTGTCTCCTCTCCTTCTCTTCCTGTCTCTTCTCCTTTTCTTCCTGTTCCTCCTTTTGTATTCTCTGGTATTCTTCAAATTGTGCTTTTAATTGACTCAATGTTGACATCTTTACTTTTACGTATTATCTCCGAATTCTCTATTATTTCAGAAAATACTCTAATTCTGCCCTACTTTCTCTATAGTTCAATATTCACAAATATTCTTATCCTTACTCACTCAACTGTACTGATACAATGCTTAAATATAGGCTTAACTACTCTGACTAGGCTTTGCTTACGAGGATGACCCAATTACTCCACAAAATATGAAACATTTACCTTAATGACTAAGATTCCAAATCCTAATTCTGGCCTAAATAATTAAAAAAAGGTTCAAATAACTCAACTTATCATCTACTTCCTATATCTAAGTTATTTCATAATAAATGGTGACCAACATGTTAGTAACATCCCTTACATTCACTTACAATGTTCTATATTTACAATTATAAAGTCCTCATATTCTACTTCAGCTTCCTCTGGACAGAAATTCGATTATTTCCAGCCATCCTGAAATATTTTCTTCCTCTCATCCATCCGTTTCTCTCCCCTTTTACTTCTGATTATTATTATTACTGGGCATCTATTCGATTTCACAGTCCACTGTTCTGCTGTGCTTTCTTCGATCCCAATATAATATCTGGTCAAACGACAATTTTTTTTATCAGATATGACTAAATTTTGCATGATACCTCCATTTTCACTCCATTATCTGGTCCATACATTCAAAATCCTCTGTGAATCAACTCCTAAAATATACCTTTCCTTCTTATCAAGGCTCTCTCAGTAAAATTTGAAATTGCCACATGTTTGTGTAATTCTACAATACTCAACAACTCCACTTCTTGACCTTAATATCTTTCTCTTCATTATGAATATGACGTAACATCATATGAATATGGTTTGATAACCAACATCTCTCTCCCACGGTGTTTTTCTCTTGAATTATTCCACTATTGCGGCATCAATTACTACAAGTTTTGGCGACCCTTTACTGCCACGGTGTCTTTCTCTTGAATTGCCCCGCAGTTGGGCAGCCAATTAACTACATGCACCATCCCGCGTCCAGGTTGACTACACGAGTTTCCAGACTAGCTCTTGATAATACTTTCATCTGCCGAATATTCTTGGGTTGTGAGTTCCGCGTGAGAAAGAAACACCGACGGCCTACGGTAAATACCAACCTACGTAGATGAACGTCTTCAACACGCTATTAGTCGGTTACCGTATATTTTTGATACCAAAATTTATCGCAAAAATCAGATTATCGTGGCTTGCCAAGAACACCGTACATGATATCATCATGATCGCAATGAAAATTAATCATTCCAAGCCTATATCTAGTACTTACTCTAAGCAGACATTGAAAGAATCCAATATTACTCTACTCAACTTTTATTCATAAATTGATTTATGGATGAATTGGAATAAACGTTGATTACCTTGAAAATCATTTATACAGTATAGCAGGTTTCCTATTCAATCAGTTTCTCAATAAATATATTGATGTTGTCTTGAAGAAATAGGTTTGGGAAAACCTCTGATAAATAAATAAAATAATGAACTTAGGCCTTATTCATCTGAATCATAATCTTAGCCTCTCGAAAAATTGTATTATAACTAAGTAGTTTCCAAGGAATTCAAATGAAAGGAAAAATAATTAAATTACATAATAAGTAAAATTACTCAACATAATTGAAAAAGTTGGATAATTGCAATAATTATAATTATTATAATGTTTGTAATGAATGAATTATTTGGATGCATCCGAAAGTTCTAAGTAAAATAAACTATATTCCTACTATATACAATTCAAATTAAAGTTCAATTGGAAAATGAGGAAAACGCAAAGAAAATGGCCAATAATTAATGACTCAATTAATTAATTAATTAATTAAGATCTGGAATCTCTGAATATCAAGCTAAGTTGCTTCTCGAAATCATCAAAATTCAATTGCCTGAATTAAATTCGCATACAGTTACAGAAATGTATATCACTCGGTTGAAAACAGTTCATCTCAATGTCCACGCACAGTAGAAAAATCGTGTGAAAGGATTACTGTCTGATCCTTAGGTATTTACTCTATTCGAAGTTTCAATTTGTTCAATGTTTCATATTTTGTACCAATTAGCCTCCATATAAGCAAAACTAAGTCCACTTTAAGTCGTAAGCATCTTCAAATTATTTCCATCGTAAGGATTACATTGCTAAATTATTCAATTATTCCTTTAATTCATGGTTAAATTTCAGCTAAAGTGCGTATATGACTTACCATAACATTTCCAAGTATATTACGATTAATATTCCAACGAAATACCAGGTGTGGAAAAACTGACACATAGGAAGACTCTATCCTCATCTAAAATCCACATATGAAAGTCTAAGTTACCAGTGATGTCTAATATTGCTCCAAAAGAAAATAAATAAATCGTAAGCTGACTTGCCGTAAGTGAGAATATATGAAAACATTCGTAGTTATGTCAGTGAAGGTCTAAATGTTTACGTAAGTGATCTCTCGGCTCTTCGAAGATCCTACTTATTCAATTAATTCTTTAGTGATGGCATTACGATCGTATTCTAAACTGTATCATATATATATTAGGGAATAAAATAGCAATCAGAAACAGTACGTTTCACCTCCGACACCTTAGCATGTGCAACCCACACATACTACCATTTCTCGAAGAAATACTATGACCGACACCTTAAATAACAGTAACTATCACCATCAAAATACACTAGCAATTCATATGCTAACTATATTCATTATTTAACACTTCCATTATCGCGTAGCATTTATAATTGAAGCACTCATTCCATCAAAACACAACATATGTACTATCACCTGCACATATATATATTCATTACCATTACTGTCATAGTATCAAATAAATAGTACACTGTAACCTTAAAATTGTGCCATCAAATTTCCTTGTAATACTCCCTAAATACGATCTTTACGCTTGCTCTTAGTCAAAACCATCATGCATATAAATATTAGGTTCCTCATAATACTCTAATATTTCACTGACAACAAATTATGAAAAAAAAAAAAAATATATCAATCACTTCTCCACTCTCATATTGACAGATTTACGAACGGCATTTCACTGGTACTTTAACGCCTATGTTTGGAATTTACGGTAACTTTGGATGAATACCTATTTCCTTGTGAACACACACACGTATATTAATTACGCACACAAAATGTTACTACATATATTATACATTAACCCAAAGAATAAGGTTTTCTACTTACGATACGACTTAAATGGGGACTTATCTTTGCTTATTGGATCTGACTTCCATTTCGCTGTTGATCGTCATGGGATGGTAGGTCTTGCTCCCTGGTTCGGCTTAAGTAATAAGGAATCATCTCGTCATCACAGCTGACTATTATCCTCCTGGATCATCCATCTCGTCAAGCGTTACCATAGCCAGAGTAGTCCTCGCCTCAGCTTCTTAGAAGATCATGATGGCCTTCATTGCATCAAGGACAGAATAATACAAGGCATTAGTGGATTTATACATGGTAATCTGCTTAGTAATGCTAATGTGGTCAGTATATTTGTTTTCTGTTCCGCTTAATTTGCCTATAAGACTCTAAATATCGTCTTGTTTCAAACTGCCTTGCTCGCCGAAACGTTATGAATTTTATGTGCTTTAAGGATTGCACTCTGTTCCGTCTACTTCAGTTCTCTTGATGTTATGCAGTATCGGGCAAATAAAATGTTCCGAGCCCAACCGTGACGTAGTGAAGCTCCAACTTGACGTTTCTTATCAGCTGGTCTTTTATCTCACGTATATGTCAAATACAGCTGGTGTTCGGCGGGTTATCGTTGACTTGATCTTATCTCTAACAGTAGACTAAACTCTCCAATTATTACTGGGTTTCTTTACGCGATTCCGTCTTTCTTGGTGTAGTGCTCAATTAAGAATCCTTTCTCTAATGGAAGATTTTTTTTCAATAATGGATTTAAATAATCCGCTCTCGTCATTCTTTCGCACTGCCTTCTAAAAAAAGAATTCCTTCTGTGATTGCCGGTTGAATTTATCATCTCTTCAGTTCATACAGCTGTTAATTGTTTTTATTCTGACCCGCTAATAGCCGAAGCGCCATTTTTGTTCCAAATATAGTAACTATAGAACGGTGAAATGGCACAATATATATATATATATATTCATTGAAGTCGATTTGTAGCGATTTAGAAAGTGTGTGTTTGCCATCATACTTAACATTTTTACATCGATAGTTAATCTCAGCAAGAGGGCGTCTGCTATTGTAATCATTACTCTTCACATCGACTTCGACTGGCAGTAAGAATGGGATCCTTCTCCTGCTCCTGTGTAACTGGCATCAGTATACCCTTCTATATTTGACTGGCAGAAGTCAAGGGAGCATACAATTTTTTGAAAACTCCACTCACCGATTGTGTTTGGGAGTGGGCAAGTGTGCGCACCATTATAAACAAATTTACCCATCTAAAATGTGACTGGCATTAGGCATAGTGGCCTTGTTATTATAATGTAAACTCACGAACTAGGTATGACTGTCATTAAGAAAAACTGCCTGTCATTGTAACGATAACAGCACAACTCAGTTTTGACTGGCAGTAAAGTATATGCCTGATATTATAATAAAAACTCCTCAATGGTAATCTGTCTGGAAGTAGGAAAGGGTACCTGCCATTGTATCTAAAACTCCCCAAGTCGATTGTGACCGCGCAGTAGTTAATGGGGCCTCCCATTATAACGTAAACCCACCTCCTCGATTGTGATTGGCAGTAGGCAAGTGAGTATGCCTTTATCATCACAACTCCGCAACTCGCACTTGACATTTAAACAACATTTAAGAACCCTCACCGTGCTGTTTCTGAATAACGCTAAGAGACATGCGATTTAAAAATCTTATTCACTGCATGTAAGGTAATTTAATTCGATATCCGTATACAATGTAGAATACCGTAGCGAAGCACGTGTAGGCCTACATTTGCTAGTAAAATTCAAAATGCTTCTGAATTATAAAATGATGCTGTTATTCACATTTTACAACTACGGTATTGATTTTAAACTGAGTATTTAATGTCATATTTCTGAATGTCGTTGCTATTTATGGACTTCCCTCCGGAAGTTCAAACACTTGCTGGTCGCTGGCTACCTCGGTACCTGGATACAGTGACTTGATTAGCTGCACAAGATGTTTCTATCCATGACTGAGTTAGCAGGAATTCTAAATCGCTCGTATTATTCAGCCCACTTGGATTTTGTTTATAGAATGCCAGCGAAAGATAATCACGGAGAAATAAGGTGACGTAAAGTACCGTAGATTGAACTACGTACTGGAAAAAGTATTCCCTGAACAGGAGAGAGTGGGATTGTGGCACGTGTAAGGTTAGTCGTTCGGGTCTGTATATCGTTCCTGTGGTCGTGTGATGTTTTTGGAATTTCTAAGATAGAAGTAATATTAAGTGTCTGCTGCCTTTTTTATTACCATAAATGCATGTGTCTTAATCTGAAAAATAATGCCGAAAGTAAAGTCGAGAACAAGATCCCGTCTTCAACAATACGTAGAGGTATTTTTAAATATCTTCACTACGGATGGAAAAGTATTATTTATCGTGTGGTAAAAGAGTAAGTGCATATCAACGCTCTCAAATAACCCAGCATTTGCCTGGAAATAAGCACATTGCGGCTTCTTCGCGTGTGCGTTCGACAATTGCTGTAGTTGAACCAGGTACTTCAGACGTAGGCCCTTCCAAATACCCCCATATTATTCAGATGTATATAGCGCATTTCTTTGCGTTGACATTCCTCTTGGCATAATGAATAATTTTCTAGAATGTAGAAAGTATATTAACGTCAAGTCTGCAGACGAATACACATCAAGAAAAAAATCATCTACGGCAGTTGTTGCGAACGCACACACGAAGAAGCCGCAATGTGCTTATTTCCAGGCAAATGCTGGGTTACTTGTTAGGAAGACAGTTTACAAACAATGTGGGCAGTATGCGATAGTGAAAACCTGCGGATGAGCATTGTTGAAACGAATTATTTAACTATAAAGAGGCAGAAAAGTAAGAAATGCAGTAGATGGTGTGTTGAAGAATGGCGAAACCTATTGTAAAAATTCTTATTTGCTAGCGTGGAAAAAATGAATTTCCCCCTGTGGGTGGGGGTGGTTAAATAATACCCACGGTATCACCAGTCTGTCGTAAGAGACGACGAGAAAGGTCCCCAGGGGCTCTGAACTTTGGAGCGTGGGTTGGCGACCACGGGTCCCTTAGCTGAAACCCGACATTACTTCCACTTACTTTTGCCAGGCTCCCCAGTTTCATTTGTCCTATCCGACCGTCCTCGGTCACCTCTTACTCTTTTTTTTTTTTTGTTGCTAGTTTTACGTCGCACCGACACAGATAGGTCTTACGGCGACGATGGGACAGGAAAGGGCCAGGAGTGGGAAGGAAGTAGCCGTGGCGTTAATTAAGGTACAGCCCCCCAGCATTTGCCTGGTGTGAAAATGGGAAACCACGGAAAACCATTTTCAGGGCTGCCGACAGTGAGGTTCAAACCTACTATCTCCCGAATACTGGATACTGGCCACACTTAAGCGACTGCAGCTATCGAGCTCGGTCTTCTTTTATGCTATTGGTTTAACGTCATATTAACGTATTGAAGGTTTTCGGCGACGGAAATGGGGGAATAGATAGGATTGGTAAGGCAGCTGCCGTGGCCTTAATTTTCCTGGTGTGAAAATGGGAAACCATGGAAAACTATCTTCAAAACTGCCGACGGAAGGATTCGAATCTACCATCTCCCGAATTCAAACTCACAGCTACGTGACCCTAACCGCATGGCCAACTCGCTTAGTCTTTAGGATACTGAGCCCTTACAGTTACAAATAACATGTGTTGAGTGTGAACAACGCAAGTTACTTGTGTCCTTTTCGGAAAAAGCTTACAGAAAGAATTTTGGCTGCTTTTCTCATGTAAGCTGCACTTTATCTTCATATTGTGATCTTTCCTACTTTTATAAACGCCATTCAAACTTATTCGTCTACTAATGTCATTCCACGCCATCTCTCCGCTGACAGCCCGGAACATACCACTTAGTCGAGCAGCTCTTCTTCTTTCTCTCAATTCTTCCCAACCCAAACATTGCAACATTTTTGTAACGCTACTCTTTTGTCGGAAATCGCCCAGAACAAATCGAGCTGCTTTTCTTTGGATTTTTTCCAGTTCTTGAATCAGGTAATTCTGGTGAGGGTCCCATACACTGGAACCATACTCTAGTTGGGGTCTTACCAGAGACTTATATGCCCTCTCCTTTACATCCTTACTACAACCCCTAAACACCTTCATAACCATGTGCAGAGATCGGTACCCTTTATTTACAACCCCATTTATGTGATTACCCCAATGAAGATCTTTCCTTATATTGACACCTAGATATTTACAATGATCCCCAAAAGGAACTTTCACCCCATCAACGCAGTAATTAAAACTGAGAGGACTTTTCCTACTTGTAAAACTCCCAACCTGACTTTTAACCCCGTTTATCAACATACCATTGCCTGCTGTCCATCTCACAACATTTTCGAGGTCACGTTGCAGTTGCTCACAATCTTGTTACTTATTTATCACTCTATAGAGAATAACATCATCCGCAAAAAGCCTTACCTCCGATTCCACTCCTTTACTCATATCATTTATATATATAAGAAAACATAAAGGTCCGATAATACTGCCTTGAGGAATTCCCCTCTTAATTATTACAGGGTCAGATAAAGCTTCACCTACTCTAATTCTCTGAGATCTATTTTCTAGAAATATAGCAACCCATTCAGTCACTCTTTTGTCTAGTCCAATTGCACTCATTTTTGCCAGTAGTCTCCCATGATCCACCCTATCAAATGCTTTAGACAGGTCAATCGCGATACAGTCCATTTGACCTCCTGAATCCAAGATATCTGCTATATCTTGCTGGAATCCTACAAGTTGAGCTTCAGTGGAATAACCTTTCCTAAAACCGAATTGCCTTCTATCGAACCAGTTATTAATTTCACAAACATGTCTAATATAATCAGAAAGAATGCCTTCCCAAAGCTTACATACAATGCATGTCAAACTTACTGGCCTGTAATTTTCAGCTTTATGTCTATCACCCTTTCCTTTATACACAGGGGCTACTATAGCAACTCTCTATTCATTTGGTATAGCTCCTTCATGCAAACAATAATCAAATCAGTACTTGAGATATGGTACTATAACGCAACCCGCTGTCTTTAGTATATCCCCAGAAATCTGATCAATTCCAGTCGCTTTTCTAGTTTTTAACTTTTGTATTTTATTGTAAATGTCATTGTTGTCATATGTCAATTTTATTACTTCTTTGGCCTTAGTCTCCTCCTCTATCTCGACATTATCCTTGTAACCAACAATCTTTACATACTGCTGATTGGGAGATAGAGTGTTCGAATCCCACCGTCGGCAGCCCTGAAGATGGTTTCCCGTAGTTTCCGATTTTCACACCAGGCAAATCGTGGGACTGTATATGAATAAAAGGTCATGGCCAGTAACTTCCCAGTCCTAGCCATTTTCCATCCTTCCATCTCCGAAAACCTTAGGTCTGTTAGTGCAACGTTAAAAAGGTAGCAGAAAGAAAATAACACCTATGATTACTGTGAAAGGTTGTTAAAGAATGTTGTACTTCCTCTGAAAACAGTAATCACCACCACCACCACCACCAGTACGATTTTAGATCTGACGGTACATAAACGGAATTTTCAGCCTCAGTGGAATGAAAATCATGAATGATTTCAAATTTAATTTTCTTTGCTTACCACTCATCTCTGTTTGTTGGCATTATCGCTGCTATGTCCGACTCGTTGGCTGAACGGTCAGCGTACTGGCCTTCGGTTCAGAGGGTCCCAGCTTCGATTCCCGGCAAGGTCGGGGATTTTAACCTTAATTGCTTAATTCCATTGGCACGGGTGCTGGGTGTATGTGTTGTCTTCATCATCATTTCATCCTCATCACGACGCGCAGATCGCCTACAGGCGTCACATAGAAAGACCTGAACCTGGAGAGCCGAACCCGTCCTGGGACATCCCGGCACTAAAAGCCATAAGACATTTCATTTCATCGCTGCTATTTTTTAAAACTAACCCGATAGTATACATGTATGATTTTAAATTTACCGA
This sequence comes from Anabrus simplex, assembly GCF_040414725.1. Lineage (NCBI taxonomy): Eukaryota > Metazoa > Arthropoda > Insecta > Orthoptera > Tettigoniidae > Anabrus > Anabrus simplex. Next base: position 380,415,167 of record NC_090268.1, on the reverse strand, counting down.
TGGAGAGGCTGGCCGAATTTCCAAATTGTTCCAATGTAGTTTATGTTTATAAAATCGCTGTACTGCTATGGCATCCTTACATTTAGAGTTATCATATAAAATACAAGAAAGAGGCAAGTATTCGAGCTGCTTTACGCCGTTCTTGATGTTATTGATTTTGTATCATAGGAACGTTATGCTTCATGTCTAAAATCCGAACTGCAACGAGCAGTATTCAAACCACAGTCACGATGGTAAAATATCAGTTAAAATTCAGTAGTTATCACGTATCACTGGCCAGGGACAATTGCTATTTCTCTCCTCGCTGAACCTGAAAATACTACTGTAGCACCATCGAGCGTAAAGCAACATATCTCAGCATACTCAAGAGTTGCCTAATGACCCTTCTACAACTACTTTCATGCTAGCTAAGATAAGCATGAGAGTGAGATATCAGTAAATCCTACATTTTCTCTACTATACAGTATATGCAATACTGTTTCATCACTTAAGGGACGGCAACAGATGGGAAAGTCAATTGCGGAGGGAGACCGAGCTCAACACGGGGAAAACAGGCCAATATTCATTCGATTGTTATATATGCTACAAACGTTGTTGACAGATGCTGCACGTACCCCAGGATTGGCATGCTTAAGAGCAATCAGAATCGACTTCAGTAATGTCAAAATTCTAATCATAACATTTTAAAAATAAAATGTTCAAAATTTCCCGCCTTTTTATCACTATATCACGGTTTCCTTCATAACTCTCTCACTCATTCACGGATAATTATGATTTTTTCAGAGTTTCCTCCCATAATGTTGTACTACAATCTTTACCTCATTCAGATCAATAGGGTTTAAATTCGATTTTATATAACATTTTTATTTAAAAAGCTATTAATATTTTCTGGTGCTCGGAATAAAAACGCGACAAAAAATCCAAATCACAGTCTATGTTAATGATTGAGGTTCATTTTGTAGCTGGAGTTTTGATACACACTTTAAAAAAGGGAAAGTACGAAAATTCTTATAAACTTGGAATTTATAAGAGAAACAGTGATATACTGTTAAAAAGGCGGGAAATTTTGAATATTTTATTTTAAAATATTAAAATTTTTAAAATTCTGACATTACTGAAGTTGCTTCTTGTTGCCAGGAAGCATGCCAATACTGGGATATGTGCAGCAATTGTCAACAACAATTGTAGCATATTTAACAATCGAATGAATATTAACCTACTTTTTCCTTTGTTAAGCTGGGTCTCCCCCCTTAGTAGAGTCTCAAACGATAAGAGAACGTGGACTTAAATCGTTAAATAGTCCACTAGGGGGCCAAAATTATACTTTTTCAGAAACTGTCGCTTTACAAGAAGCTACAAACAAAACTATAAATTAATTAAATTTGGAATTCTACATGTAGCATGTAATTTCGCATTGCACTATGCATATAGCTGATAACTATCTAGACAAGTACACAACGGAAGCTCGAATGGGAAGTAACTGACGTTGATGAATTCACCTGGTATACACCACACAAATTTAATTAGCGATATTTAATGAGATTACTCCTCGTATTTCACATTCATAGAGTCGAATCCACACGTGAAGTTTATCTATACTTCGCTTCAACAAGCTCTAAATGCACTCTTATCAATGAAATGAAATGTCGTATGGCTTTTAGTGCCGGGATATCCCAGGACGGGTTCGGCTCGCCAGGTGCAGGTCTTTCTATTTGACTCCCGTAGGCGACCTGCGCGTCGTGATGAGGTTGAAATGATGATGAAGACAACACATACACCCAGCCCCCGTGCCATTGGAATTAGCCAATTAAGGTTAAAATCCCCGACCCGGCCGGGAATCGAACCCAGGACCCTCTGAACCGAAGGCCAGTACGCTGACCGTTCAGCCAACAAGTCGGACACTCTTATCAATTAGGTTTACTGACAAACGCGATTATCGTGCAGGAGTTAACTCCCTATTTAATCTTGAAATATGTACTTGGATCTTCAGTCTACAAGTGATGAATTTCAAGATTGATTTCTAAGATATCTACGTTACTAAAATGAGTTATCATAAATAAGTTTATGCAAGATGTAAATTCAAGGTTACTTTTACCCTAAATGAGACGACTTTCATTCGGTGAGCATGTGCTAGTGTAGTTCGTGCTTTATCAGGCCGGGTGATCAATTTCAACAACGTAAAGCACCCCTAAGATATAAAACTTGGTAAGTAAAATAACAGTTTTGTCAGTATTTCGATCAGCATATTTTTTAATTTATATTTATGTGTCAGTCATTTCCATAACATATAAATGCAAATTGTTTCATTTCCGTCCTGTCTGTCTGTCTGTCTGTCTGTCTGTCTGTCTGTCTGTCTGTCTGTCTGTCTGTCTGTCTGTCTCTCTGTCTGTCTGCCTGTACTAGCATCACACGGAAATGGAAATCGCATTTAAGTTCAGGAGAGAAGGCACAGTATGGGTAATAAATAAGGTATTTGAGAATTAATTTTTATACTTTCTACCAAACAACTGTCATCCAGCGTGAATAAAATGGTATTTCATAACGTTATTATCTTTGTTAATGCTAATCCCACCGAAGAATTCTTTCTAACCAACAGACAAGGAATAGTACATTCTAGTCATCTCTCTCCCCATTTTTAGCATTGTAGAAAGGTTACCAGCCCGATACTTTCATGTATTGTCTATCCCAAAGTGGGCCATAAGTGGATGTTTGAATAAAGTGCGATCTAGGGTGGAGGTAGTGGGGACATAGTTTTCTTCTTTATCTTACCAGACATATTTTAATAACTACTGGCACTTGACACACGGGTACATCAAAGTATTCAAGCTATTCGATCCGTGATGTGAGGGTGTTGATAGGGAATGGGAACTTACAGCCGTGAATAAGACTACTTTTTGTTTATTTACAGCGGCTGCCTGGCCGAGGCGGTAAAGGCGCGCTCGGTTGCGCGGAAGGACGTGGGTTCGAATCCCCGTCAGGAAGTCGTAAAATTTAATAAACGAGATTTCCACTTCCGGACGTGCATGTGGCCCTGTGGTTCACTCAGCCTACACCAAGAATGAGTAGCAGGTTAATTCCTGTGGTCAAAGGCGGCCGGGCGTAGAGCTAACCACTCTACCCCATCACGAGCCGAGGTTACGAATGGTGGAAGCCTTTACCTTCCCCCCTCCAAGGGCGTTCATGGCCTGTACGGAGATGACTTTGCGTTTTTTTCTTTATTTACATTATCCACCTACATTACACGGTCAACTTGTCAAAGAGATAACGTTAGTCAGTAGAGTATAAAATTCGTACAAGAAAATAAATTATTGTTATTAAATTAAAATTAAAGAATATACTATAAAGGAAATATTGAATATTTTCGGGTCTTATTTCGTTGTCGTCCGGAAACTCATCTACCTATATCTACGGTACGAATTTTCAGTGGCATGGTTACACCAATTGAATTTTCCTTCGTGTCCCACAGGTAGCACTTCTAGTAGGCGAAAAGGCCGGAAGGAAGAAGAGATTCAGTGAACCATGACTTTGTTACCCGGAAAATATTAATTCTACAATAATCGACCGCGGAAGCGTACAATATTTCATTAAACTGTGTATATAGTTACAGACAATAACATGTCTAGTTACTTTATAACCAAGATGAAACTCCACAGCCTGTTCGCAGTTTTAACCGGGTTAGGAATGAAATGAATGAAGCCCCCATCAAGCGGCGAGGATAGGAACTTTCCCGGCTGCTGAAGCCTGTCGCACTCCTCTGGGAAAATTATTAATGACAGATAGATGGAATGAAATTATATTGGGGAGTGTTGCTGGGATGAAAGTCGACAGGTTAAACCAGATTACCCGGAGAAAACCTGACCAGCCTCCGCTTTTTCCAGCGCAAATGCAATATGTACTGTAGTGATCTCGATTTGAACCACGGAACCCAGTGGTGTTAGGCCGGTGCGCTGCCACCTGAGCCACGGAGGCTTATTTTGTAACAAGATTGATTGAAAATTGCAACATATAGCCACGTTTCCTTCGTAAAAAGCAGATGTGTAGGATTTTCTTTCCTGTGTCATTTACTTCTCTCTAATAATAATAATAATAATAGTAAGAAGAAGAAGAAGAATCGTGTCGTCATCATCATCATAAAGTTATTTGCTTTACGTCCCTCTAAATACTTTTGCAGTTTTCGGAAACGCCAAGCTGCCTGAATTTAGTCCCGCAGAGTTCTTTTACGCGCCAGTAAACCTACCGAAGTGAGGCTGACGTATTTGAGCACCTTGAAATACCGCCGGTCTGATCCAGGATCGAACTTCCCAAGTTGCGTTCAGAAGGCCAGCGCCTCAACCCTCTGAGCCACTAAGCCCGACTCACTTCTCTCTTCCTTAAGTGTTCTTTACTTTAATTGTTTGAATAATGGACGATAAAATGTAATTGAAATGTCATCACTTCTTGATCGGTTGAAAGTTCCACATTATTTTTTTACACTTTATTTCTTCAACTGGGCAATTAACATTAAGGCTTCTAAGCATAATTATACAACCGAAGTTATAGGGATATATTTTAATACATGCCTTGTACTAAGATGTAGAAAGTAGATTTATAGACATTTATACTTACGATTCCAACTTGAATTAAACTAGCTTGTAAGCAGCATTGTGGCCTTTTATACTGAAGTATACCAGGAATATACATCTCTTCCGGTTTCACTAAAAGATGGCGCCAGCGAACAGTATGCAGCGTATGAATTTGTCACTTAAGTTAGTTTGTTCGCCTGCCCTTAGCCTACCAATACACACAAGTTGAGTCCGCCAAACATTAGCGTCCGTGTTGTATTGTTCAGTGTTCATGTCGAAGTTTTTTCTTACCTGAAAAAGAACATTTTCGGCACGCATTGTTTCTCTTATTTAATCGAACGAAAATGGCTGTGGGAAGTCATCGTTTGCTGGTAGAAATAAATGGTGAACACCCTCCATCGATTAGAACATGTTTCGATAATTTAAACGTAGTGATTTCAATGTGAGAGTCCAGAGCGTTAATGTGTATTATGATCTCTAGAAGCCCGGCGATACCGTTAATGCACAACGCTATGGCCAACAAATGATTAATTTAAATCACGCATTGGTCAGAAGACGACCGGAATGAGCCACAAAAGTGATTTTGTTACACGACAATGCGCCATCTTATACAGCAGAACCAGTGAAAGACACCTTGAAATCGCTTGGATGGGACATCCTTCCGCACGCGTCGTACTCCCCCGACCTGGAGCCATCTGACTATCATCTCTTCGCAACAGTGGGGCACGCGCTCGCAGAGCAGCCCTTCAGTAATGTCGAGGAAGTTGAAAAATGGCTCGAAGAATGGTTTGCTGCAAAAGACAAGCAGTTTTTCTGGTATGGTATTTATAACTTACCTGAAAGATGGGCGAAGTGTGTAGAAGCCGATGGCCAATATTTTGAATAAATAAAAAATGAATTTTCATTCAAAATTACATATTTCATTTACCACGAAAACCGGCAAAATGTATGCATACACCCAGTATCTTGAAATTGTTGAAAACTTTCTAGGTGTTTCTCAGCTTCTTTTACACTGGATGATTAAGTCAATAACAGAAATTTTGTTGTATACTCTCCACACATATTCTACTTATTTGATCCCACTATCGAAGACGATTCATACGCACATCTTCATACAACAGGATCGTTCTACGAAAGCTCCGCCTTTTATTCTTAATTGTAAATTTATGTCTTGCGAGTATTGTAAAATGCTTATACCAGCTAAAATTTTCACAAATTTCATATCCCTCACCTCCACCTTATGAAGAAAATGTTCTTATTTCACGCACTCCTTCACTTTGAAAAGGCAAAGTTGATATTTCCGTCTGTCAACCGAAGAAAACCATGCATTGATAAATGAAGCGTATTTCGGTGAAGAGATCACAGTTTTCTATGCAGCTGTTAAGAGAAGTTAATTACAACATGCGGCAATCCAACTATCATACTGTTGAATAAGCTTAGCGCTGGCGGAGTGATTTTAATTTCTTTGTCATGATAATTATGTTTGATGAATCTAAGTTAAATGAAGTTCGTAAATTAATTAATTAATTCTCTTCCTACAACATGAAAAGTGGATAACTTTGGCAAGTTCTGAAACTGAGGTTTACCTTCCCCAGGTAACAATCTTTTGGTTAAACACTACTCAAATTTAATATAAACATACAGTGTAATGGAACTGGGTTTTGGAAGCTGTAAATTAGCGAGGAAGCTTGTCGATACATCCTGATATGTTTCAGAGAACATCATTGACACCAGGAACATAATGTTAGGTCCTTGATAAAATAACAATAATAATAATAATAATAATAATAATAATAATAATAATAATAATAATAATAATAATAATAATAATAATAATAATAATGCCCAACTAGGTCGTGAACAGAAGTACAAGAAAGTTATAGGAAATTACCCTGCTCACAAAAGAACCAATCCCAACGGTAAAAGACTGGTGTCCATTTGCGAAAATCACAACCTGCAGATCATGTCGACCCACTTTCGCCAACTACCCAGAAAGCAAAGGACTTGGCGTTCTCCCGTCCAAGCTCTCGGAGAGTTCCAAATTGATCATGTTGCAATCTCCAGGAGAAACAGCCCTGAGATTATGAATGTCAAGGTAAAGAAAGGCATCAATGTGGCCTCAGATCATTATATATCTCTTATCAAATTCAAACCAATTCCCGCAAACACAAGGAAGACAACCAAGCAGATCACACGCTTCGATAATGATAAACTTCGGCAAAGGGTCGAGGAGTTCCAGGAGAAGGCTAGACCAAATGACTGTGACTTTAACAACGCCAAAAGTCTCCTTGTTGAGGCCGCCAAAGACGTTGCAGAAATAAAGAGAAGCAAAAAGCATGCCTGGTGGAATGGTACCTGCGAATCAGTCCTCCAAGCAAGACTCAATGCGTGGAAACAGTACTACTCTACGAAATCAGAAAATGATTGGGAAACCTACAAAACCCAACGTGCCCAAGCAGCTAGGGTGTTCAGAACTGAGAAACGTAAATACGAAAAACCCCTCGTTGAAAGGATAGAACAAAACTTTAGGAAGAATGAAACCAGAGAGTACTACAGAGCCTTCAAACGCAAACTCACTGGCTATAAACCACCATATCTATGCTTTGAGCGAAAGGACGGCTCACTGGCGACGTCAAATGAAGAAAATTGCAGCATTCTGGCAGACTACTTCAAGAATTTACTTAATTGCCCTAAACCGCAAAGCGCCATTGAGACCAAGGAACCCTTACTCAGGTACCCAGATTCCAGACCACCCGACAGAGATAAAAATCAAGCGCCACATTGCCCGTCTTAAAAATAACAAAGCGCCGGGGGAAGACTCAGTAGTAGCAGAACTATGGAAATATGCCCCAGAGGAATCACTTGATATCTTGCAAAAGCAAATAGAAGAAATTTGGAACAATGAGACCCTACCCGAAGATTGGAAAATAGCTTTGATCCATCCATTACACAAAAAAGGCAGCATGAAGAACATCAACAACTACAAAATTCTATCACTTGCCATCCTGGAGCGTTTGGAAGCACAAGTCGAACATCAAATAGGTGAATACCAAGGAGGGTTCAGGAAAGGTCGCTCAACAGCTGAACAGATCCAAAATCTCAAAACGATCATCAGATATTGTACACTAAGGTCCAAGCAGTATGTGTCTGTCTTTGTGGACTTTAAGAAAGCGTACGACTCCATTGACCGGGAAGTCCTGCTAAACATCTTAAATGAATTTGGAGTTGATTTGAAACTGCTGGCATTAATTAGAGCCACCCTGACCGATACAAAATCCAAGCTGAAGTTCCACGGATGTCTCTCGCATTCCTTTGACATCAGAACAGGAGTCCGACAAGGTGATGGGCTATCCCTGATACTCTTCAACTGTGTTCTTGAAAAGATCATCAAAACCTGGCAGGTGAGATTACAGGAAACCAACTACAGTCCACTGAGAATAGGGACCAAATCGAAGGGGATCGCAACAGACTGATTAGCATTTGTCGATGATATTGCTGTTCTCTCAAATGACATAGAAACTGCTAGAGCTCAAGTTGAAATTTTAAAGGAAATTGCCGAACAAACTGGTTTGCAGATATCGTTTGAGAAAACAGAAGTAATGACTAACATCAAAGAGGCTCCACCAAAATTCCATACAAAATACGGGGACATCACCCGAGTAGACAAATTCAAATACCTGGGTGAGATCATCATGAAAAATGGACTGGACAAAGAAGCATTTCAGGAGCGAGTACGCAAACTGGAAATAGCCTACTAAACATCCCGCACAATCTACAACAAAAGACGCCTTTCCCAAAACACCAAGATACGTCACTATGAAACAGTTCTGAAGCCAGTAGTTCTATATGCAGCCGAAACCCTGTCTCTAAATGCCAACAAAGGTCTCCTTGAAGAACTGGAGAAAAAAGAACGCAAAATTGTGAGAGGAATCTTGGGATCAAAGTACAGAAATGGAGTCCATCAAAAGAGATCCAACAATGAAGTCTACAGCAAAATAGAGAAAATTACCGACATAATCAGAAAAAGACGGGCACGATTTTACTGTCATCTGAAAAGAATGGACGGAAGAAAGTTAACTAAAGAAATATTTAACTTTTTGATTCAAACCCCAAAACCACAATTCCCTGGTTTAGAAATACCAAAGAAGACCTTCAAATGCTACATATCTCAGCTGAAGACACCCTTAACAGAGATCTCTTCCGCAAGAAAATATTGACGAACGGGCTAAACCGAGACGAACAACCGAAGAGAAAACACGGTGCCCCTTGGACAGAGAAGCGTAAGCAGGCCCACTCACAAAGAATGAGGGAAATCTGGGCTCTAAAGAAGGCCAAGTTCAGTGTCAAATGCAACAAGACTTAACGTGGTCCTTGATGGCCCCAGCGAATTATATATATATATATCTTGTATCCTGCAGGGCACATCAACACTGCAGGATCATACATACCTGCTCACCCGTTCTTGAATACGGGCACCAGCTCAGCTGCAGTCGGCAGAAATTGTCGATAGTTGGGTTCTTGTGACGAGAGGATCATGGAGGCTAGTACAATTACATTAAACTACGAAATGAGGAACACTTTCGCTGTGATCAGAATTTTTGAGCATAAGTTTGTATTCACAACACAAGTTATTACAAGGATTGCACCTGTAGTGCCCAAATAAATGCCCCAAAGGCTCACATCTACAGTTTAAAAGAAAATATAATCTGGGTTATGACGTTGTGCTGAAGTTTGTCGATCTGTGAACCAGGAAACGAAACGAATGTGTCCCCAACATGGAAAACAGCATCACGATGCCTGCGACATAAAATGACATGATGGTAGAGTTAAGGATACCCGCAGAAATTAACGCTATTATGAAAGTTTCCTCCCATATCGGGATATTTATTTACACAAAAATAGCAGCACAATAAGTGATAAAAATAATCTCAGATAACCTAATCTAGCGCCCACAATTACATATTTACACGGACGTGAACCCACGTCCGCCAGGCAGAACTTTGTGTCAACAGATGGACTCTCATAATTATATACCATGCAAGATAACTTAAGGGTAATACGCAACCATAAGAATGCAGAAACAACAAACAAAAAAAATACAGGAAAGGAGATGAACGTTCAAATAAATGAAGTAACAGTGTCCCCAGAAAACATCTCTGTTTCAAAGGAAAGACGACCTTCCCGCGGGCTACACAAAGATGGCTGTGCCAACCCCAGAGTGCGGGCCGTGCATTGACCTGTATCGTCTAGCCATGAGGGACTCGCCCTAAGCAAAAATTTTTTGTAAACACACCGACCGCCTGTGACCCAGTATACTGGTTGTCGAGCTCCCAGAGCTAACTTCACAAAGGGGCTTTTATTTATCTACGCTTGACAAAGCAAAAATAGCCAAAAAATAAGTGAGGAAATACATCTTACTCTATGTATCCGATTTCACTGACAAACAACCACGGGCCCCAATTATAACATAAAAAGTCTACAATCGTACTACACCCCGATAAATCAAATATCGTCAAATTTTACGACGAGGTCACAGTCACCTAAGGTCTGTGGCTCAAGCCCTGTCTGGCATAGTCGCACAGAGTCCAATAATATTAATGTCTCCACCTGCATTACAGATTACGTTCATCTAAGTTGCATAAATAGAGCCATGCATATGATCGAAATACACTTAGCATGCACCTAACATCACGCAGATATGTCTGCCCTTCCCCCTGGAATATAACGGTAACTACCGATAGTGATCCTAATCCTACAAGGGACATGTATACAACTGACCGACCCCAAAGGAAATATCCGGTCTATCGTACTCAAACAATATGTATCAACTAGGCACACTACCTCTTGCCGCGTTAACAAACTTACATCATTGTCTGCTTTACATAAAGAAAAGAAAATCTATCAACACTTACCCTTTAGATATATCCAAACTATCTTAATATGCAGCCTGATGGGCCACAATCAAATCCTATGTTAATATTTACAAGTTTAATTCTACTATCTCTGCGTGACACCCTAACTCTACTACATGTCTAGTATCTCATGGTCCACTTATCTCATTATGATGATCTCCTCCTCTCTCCCTCCGGGTAGGCTATCATGTTTTAGCCCATCATGGTAGCGGTCTCGGCCAGGGTCGATTCTTGGAGTCCGGTCTTCCCGTTCCGCTGGTCCATAGTGCTGTCTTCTTCTTGAGGGATAGCTCGTTCAAGGTAGCGTCTTCGAAGCCACGTTCTGAAGTTCTTGCACCTCACTTCCCTCGGAATATCTCGACTTCTTACTACAATGAAATATTCACTTTAAACACAACGCAACATTCTGGACTTCATTTAGGTTGAGCTAGCACACAGCGCTAACACTTTGCAATATACTTTCCTCGTCCTCCATTCCCGTATAACTGAATACTCGCTAACTTGTGCACTATGCCACAAACTATTTTCTGCTCTAGAGACTATCCACTCGGTTATTGTGTTTTTATGCCCGCTTAATTTGGATTCAACAGTCTATCAGAGGATAAATATGGACCTCCTTAGCCGATCGTCCGCTCTTCCTCGGCACCTCGGGAGCTTCGCCTCTACCGCTATTTATCAGAGTCTATAAGTACGGCTTTCTTTTGTTGCTGATGCAATTAACCACATGCGATCTCACTGATAGGTATCTGAACATCGCCCCACCTATAAATCTACCACCTGTAACTCTGTAAGTCACCGATCCACTGGATCAAAGTTATCGCACTGCAATAATTACACACTGTCTTTGTTCTGAACAAAAGGTTTCTGGTGCAATCTAGGCTGACGTGCGACGCGTACTGGCAGCAATATGATCGTCGACTGGATGGTCTCCCCCCATATCACTCAGCTTTTATATGAGGCAACACACCAAAGGACGCTAGGGAAAGACCCGAGAAACAACTTGAGTCTGGAATGTGGACACTACAGAGCTTCCCACGGTGGTTCTGCTTGCTACATATTTGTTGATCTAATTCTATGTTAATAAACCTAGAGGTATCTATAGCTTCGTAAAATTCTGGCGATCATTTCCATCTTTTTATTTTTCTGAGACACCTTCAATTACGGGAATTACGACTCAATTTCCGTAATGTGGTGGGCCTGTCTGCTCCCGCTAAAAATCTCTGTTAAGATGGCAGGTCTCTCCCCCAGACAAAATCCCATCTCTCTTTCTTTCTTCATCACATATTCTTTCTTCGTCACACATGACCACGCCTTGCCTCGGGAAATCACCTTCTCCATTCCCGCGCTCCATATAGCATCACGCCCTCACAAGCGGCGTCCTACTGCAAAATTTTTACTGCGTTAAATATCCATTCTCGCGGTTAAATAGAATGGTACAATATAATAATAATAATAATAATAATAATAATAATAATAATAATAATAATAATAATAATAATAACAATAATAATAATAATAATAATAATAATAATAATAATAATAATAATAATAATAATAATAATAATATATGCTTTACATTCCACTAAATACTTTTACGATTGTCGGAAACGCAGATGTGCCGTAATTCAGTCCCGCGGGAGTTTCTTTGCGTGCCAGTATTGTCATGTCCAGGGACACGAACCTGCATCAAGTAGCATTACATAATATAAGTAGTACATAGTGATTACTTTGATAACTCAATCCATAGGCCATGCTGTCTAAGCAGCCATGTGTTGGGGTGATTAGGAATGAAGTTAAAAACAGAGTCTTGTGAGTTCAGGAGGTCTTACGAGGGAGTCGCTAGGGACAGTCTAAATGGTTACGTCCTATCGTCTGGAGATAGCAAGAAAGGGGGTAGTTTGAAGGATTCCATACTTAAAATTAATGGGCTACCCAATTTAGTGATACGGGATAGAGAATAATGTTTATGTTTATAATGACAAGTACTAGAAATGGGGGAGTTATGTTTGAGGATAAGGTTAAGGGCGAGAAGTCAACTTCATGATAATAATTATTTTAACATTTCATTGCTTGCTAAAACATTATAATATCCTGCCGCAGTAGTTATTCAATTTTCCAAAGTGAGTTCGTAGCCATTTCAAATGTCACCAACCAGAAACGGGATGTAAACCGCTGTCCTGAGTGCAGAAAGACAACGAATATCCGACTGGGACACTGAAGCTGATTGTCAGATTTATTTGAACTTTTAAAATAAGAACTCAGTGATACGTAAAGGTGATGGGTAAATATGGAAAAGATATGGGATCCAATAGGAATTGGAAACCTTAACCGGACTTCTGTGCTAATGTGAGCTTAGCAGTTACGAATATATATTTCAAGCATGAGGCTGTTCAGTGCTACAAAGGGGATTGGGGCACCAGATCCGTGATATATAATATATAATAATCAAATTAGAATTCCGAAAATCCCTTAGGAATGCGCGGGTATTCCTGGTATTTTTTGATGGTACAGACTACTATCAGATCTTTAGTAAACTAATTATCGCTATATCTGCGATAGAGAAAGTAAAATTTGTCTGCAGACGAACAAGTGTAGAAAATTACAAGGACGAGGAAATTGGACAGAAGTATTATTAGTTAAAAGTTCCAAAGAGTAGACAATGAGCAGGTTCAGGATACAGAAAGAGAATGAGTGGCACACACAGATGCTCTAGCAGAAACAGCAAGGGAATGCCTAGGAATGCGAACATCTTGGTGGAATGATGAAGTGAGGGAAGCTTGTAGACGTAAAAGAAAATCATATCAGAAATGGCCCCAAACAAGGACTGATGCAGACATGGAATTTTAGTTAGATGAATGAAACAGAGCGAAATAAATAGTGGTTTATTCCAAGAAGAATTCGAGGAAAGAGATTTTTGTAATAACCTAGAAAGGCTAGGTCAAGGAGCGTGGAAACCTGAAAATTTTCTGGACAGTAATAAAGAATGGAAGTAATGGAAAATGTACCTGATTAATTTTTTGTGCAAATCAGGTAAACTCATAATAAGATCGCAGGAAATCACTGGACAGCTGGAAGGAATATTTCGAAAATCTTCTCAATGTAAAGGGAAATATTTCTGGTGGCGCTATGAACAACCAATCCCATGGGGAGGAGTACAATGGTGTTGGTGAAATTGCGCTTGAGGAATTGGAAAGGATGGTAAGTAAATTCCATTTTCATATGGCAGCAAATGAAATGATACCTGAAATGGTGAAATGTAGTGGGAAGGCAGGGATCAAATGGCTTCGTAGAGTAATAAGATTAACATGGTATATTAGTAAAGTACCTTCTGACTGGAAGAAAGCAGTAATCTATAAGCAAAGAATGGGATGAAATACAATAACTATAGAGGTAATTACTGCATTGTCGGGCTGAAAGTTCCTTTTGGGTATCATTGTAAGTATCTAGGTGTTAATATAAGGAAAGATCTTCATTGGGGTGAACACATAAATGAGATTGTAAATCAGAGGTACAGATCTCTGTACATGGTTATGAAGGTGTTTTGGGGTTGTATTAAGAATGTAAAAGAGAGAGCATATAAGTCTCTGGTTAAGACCCCAACTAGAGTATGGTTCCAGTGTATGGGACCCTCACCAGAATTACTTGATTCAAGAACTGGAAAAAATCCAAAGAAAAGCAGCTCTGGGTGATTTCCGAAAAAAACAGTAGCGTTACAAAAATTTTGCAAAGTTTGGGCTGGAAAGAATTGGGAGAAAGGAGACGAGCTGCTCGACTAAGTGGTGTATTCCGAGCTGTCATAGGAGAGATGGCGTGGAATGACATTAGTAGACGAATAAGTTGAGTGGCGTCCTTAAAAGTAGGAAAGATAAATTTGGAATTCAAGAGGACAAATTGAGGCAAATATTCGTTTATAGGAAGGGGAGTTAGAGGTTGGAATAACTTACCACGGAAGATGTTCAAGAAATTTCCTATTTCTTTGAAATCATTTAAGGAAAGGCTAGGAAAATAACAGATAGGGAATCTGACACCTGGGCGACTGCCCTAAATGCAGATCAGTATTGATTGATTGAAGCAATTGATTGAGATATCTCATTGATCAGTACACCAACCAAGAGGTTCAATAGCATTTTGGAAGGGAGGGTGCGATCAGTTGTTCAAGGTAAGTTGGATGAAAACACTGTGGTGTCAGACCACAAAGGGGCTGTCAGTATAAACTTCTCAGTGGGCGCCGGATAATTTTAAAGTGCTACCAGACGAATAGACAGTCGCGTTCGTGTTTCGTAGATCTGGAGAAGACATATGACAGAGTATGAAGGGACAAGATGTTCGCCGTACTGGGGGAATGTGAGATTAAGGGTGGATTATTAAAATCAATCACCGAGCAAGTGGCCGTACAGTTAGGGTCGCGTAGCTGTGAGCTTTCATTCGGGAGATAGTGGGTTCGAACCCCACTCTCGGCAGCCCTGAAGATGGTTTTCCGTGGTTTCAATTATTCACACCAGGCAAATGCTGGTGAAATACCTTAATTAAGGCCACGATCCCTTCCTTCCGACTCCTAGGCCTTTCCTATCCCATCGCCGCCACAAGACCTATCAATGTCGATGCGATAAGAAGCAAATTTCAAAAAAATTGGAAGCAATGAAACATTTATGTTGACATTCGGCCTGCAATGTGAATTGTTGTTAGAATTTATTCTTAATTAAAGGTACATACAGGAGTTAGACAAGGCTGTAATATTTCGCCTTTGTTGTTCACAGTTTACATGGATCATCAGCTGAAAGGAATAGAGTTTCAGGGAGTGATTCAGTTGAGTGGAAATGTAGTCAGCAGTTTGACCTATGTCGAAGACTTGGTCTTAATGTTAGATTGTGGTGAAAGCCTGCAGTCAAATATCCTTGAACTTGAAAATAGCTGCTGTGAGTATGATACGAAAATGAGCCTTTCCAAGACCTCGTGGTTTCGCTAGGTAGAAAACTTAAGAGAATTGAATGTCATTTTTGCAATACAAAGCGGGAGAAGATAGATCACTTCAAGTATTTAAAATGTGTATTCTCCTAGGATGGTAGCATAGTAAGCGATATTGAATATTTGTGCAGTAAAACGAATTCAGTGAGCTCGTATTTTATTCTGTAAGGAGGAAATTACTTCCCGGGCGAAGCTATGTTTACACCGACCTATTTTCAGGCTATCTTTACTTTACAGCAGTGAAAACTGGCTGGACTCAGGATACCTTAATCATAAGTTAGAATTAATAGACATGAACGTAGCGAGAATGATTGCTGGGACGAACAGATGGGAACAGTGACAATCGGACTGATAAAGGCTAATGATGAATGAAGCTGTACGCATTCACCTGCTTCGTTGTTACGGTCATGTGAGGCGAATGGAAAAAGATAGGTTGCCTAGGAGAATAATATACTTAGCCATGGATGGTGTGAGAAGTAGAGGGAGACCAATGTGATTATAACTAGTTACAGTTACTAACGATTTAATTATACGATTTATAGAAATAAACGCGGTTACAGAGCTATTTACAAATAGAGAAAATTTACAGAGGTTTTAAGACTAGACGCTGAAAGGCATAACAGTATATAAGGGAAATGCATGTATAATCAGATATTACCTAATTTAAATTCGGAAATTAGGCTACGTCTGCCAATATGAATCTGTAATTACGAAGGTACCTGTATAATTCAGTGAGAATCATTTCGTTAAACTACATTTTCTACATCTGGAGTTTTAACTAATTTTAAAACTAGTAATTTATTTTTAGGTCCCCAGGCAGTGACAATTTGTAATTAGAACTATTCCTTTTGTAATTTCAAATCACTGTTTATTCTTGAAAAAGTTTTCGGTTTATTAGCTTCTCAATATCAGGTCCCAAATAAAATGTTTCTTTTTTTAAAATGAAGTGTGTTGTAATATTTCATTCCATGCACAGCTCTTCTGTTAGGCCATATATTCTAGATATTTCTTACCGAATATAATTTGGAATGCATAGAATTGCGGTCAGTAAATTAATATCTTATAAAATTTTATCACAGACATAAAAAGTCATTCCGTAAGTAAATTAACTGGCTCTAATAATAACGATAATAATAATAATAATAATAATAATAATAATACATTGTTATTTATAACTTTATTATTATTATAATTATAATTATTTCTTCTTCTTCTTATTATTATTATTATACCGGAGGTACACCCACCCCGCACATTTAAATTTAAATTAAGCGCCTTGGAGAATGCTGTCTGTAATATAAAACTTGCAACAACTAGCGCAAGAAAACTGAACATTTCTCAACAGATGTCCCTATTGTAAACTTATGTTGTGCCCTTTGGTATGAAGATGGACTATTAAAATTCTGGTGAAATTTTTTATGTAATGGTTTCCTAAAATGGAATTTTTGGTGTTTGTTTTTTATTTTCAAAAGTTATAAACCCTTCTATCTCTTCCCGCCACCTCAAGGTGTTGACTTATCAAAAATTTTGTACATTTATTTATTCACCAATGAGTAAATTTGGGTATTTATTTTATTCTCCAATGAGAATTTAGGGTGCGTCAGGGCCTTAGCCCAGAGTATTCAGAAATTTGCTCTCGGCTATAAAAGCTGGCACATTTTCGGACCAGATTGTCTTATTGATCGCTCCAGTCTAGAGTCTAGAGGGCGCCTCGTCCATCTTCGAGAGGTCCACCAGCTCAAGGTAATGGCAGTTCCTGCTTAATTATGTGATAGTATTTGAAAGCGAGCTCTAGTGGAAGGTTTCACATCTTGAGTAATGTATATTTTCTAAAATGTAAATTGCAAACTTAAATGTTAATTTCAAACAAGTCGAAAGAACTTAACCGAAATCAGGGAATAGAGTGTCAGGTACCCTCTCGTGTTCCCTGTCAACTTGATCTTGAGGTGACTATGGTTTTGTAACCTTTAAAATCTATCTTGTAATTTAGGCTATGTAACTTAACCTTTTTATGTAGTCACCTTACTAGTATAGGATTAGCCTCTGTACCGTCGGGACAGGGCTTTATGCATATAATGTAAATTTTTAGGAGTGCTAAGGTTCGCCTCCTTTCCATTTTGGGCCAGTAATTTTAACTTTTTTTTAGGGAAGGCCTTGTAGAATGGGTACTCGCTCCCCCTGTCGAACTCTTTGTCATACTTTTCATGGTAAAGATATCAGCCTGTTGAGCGTTTGAGACAGTGAATACTGTTTGATTTTGTAAAATGTAGGTTGTGCCTTTGAAAGGCCTGGATTTTTTTTAAATAGATTCCTATTGATGTAAAAGAAATTCGGATACCCATCTCCTTTACGGTTTGTTGATGGGAGCAGTTGTGTTCATATAATAATGGTAATTAGGGAGCTGCAGTCTCAAGCTTGTTAATTTGTTTCTTAGATGATTGTTTTCTGATTTTCTAAAAGATGTGACCTAGCTTGTGAGCTAAATTTTAGTACATGAATTTATAAAATCTAATTTTGGAAAAGAAAAGCAAAAGAAGAGAAAATTATAGCTCTAATTTTAAAGTTTTAAACTGACTGTCTTATATCCATTCATTCATGCCCGCACCTTCTTTCACCTCTGCGTCCCACAGAATCCCAGGAATAATAATAATAATAATAATAATAATAATAATAATAATAATAATAATAATAATAATAATAATAATAATAATAATAATAATAATAATAATAATAATAATAACCGGCTCCATGGCTAAATGGTTGACGTGCTGACCTTTGGTCACAGGGGTCCCGGATTCTATTCCCGACAGGATCGGGAATTTTAACCTTCATTGATTAATTTCACTGGCACGGAGACTGGGTGTATGTGTCGTCTTCATCATCATTTCATCCTCGTTATGACGCGCAGGTCGCCTACGGTAGTCAAATAAAAAGACTTGCACCTGGCGAGCCGAACATATACTGGGATACTTCCGGCACTATAAGCCATACGCCATTTTAATAATAATAATAATAATAATAATAATAATAATAATAATAATAGAAGGAGAATTACGTATTCGGCGTTTTTTAACTATCATAGGTGTCACAGGACGTTTTAAAGTTTCCTTAAATTGTTCTGTTTTTTTAGAATACCTCATGAATATGCGAGTTATGGAACGACATGAAACGGGAAGATACGAGCGAGAGAATGTCTCACTGAGCGTGAAAGTAAAATGTCTACATCACGTGCATCATGTATGTAATTTGGAGTTGGAAAGGGGTTGCAGTTACTCCCCCAAATATGTTGACTGAAACCAAATTTTCGTAATATTACTAGCTTAGAAATGAATATTTAGAAGTACGTTTTCCGTTACTCCGTTTAATGTAGCTCAGGGAATGATAGTTGCAAACTTGTATGGGCTACTTACTGTCTATAATGTTGACAGAAATAATTTCTTTTATTGTACAATTTAAAATTCACATTGTGTACAATAAAGAAAAGTCTTTTATTTGTTCATGATGTGTGCTTAATTTTGACTTTTACGAAGAAAAACAGGCCAAGTAACAACTATATCTGAATTAGGTCTCCTTTTTAATTTTGTGCGAATGCTCTATACTTTACGGAGATGATTAATATAGAATATTAGTAACAATTTTGTTGTCGCAATTTTTTTCCAAAAGGAAGGACCCATGGCGAGCCGAACATGTCCTAGGACACTTCGGGCACTATAAGCCATACGCCATTTTAATAATAATAATAATAATAATAATAATAATAATAATAATAATAATAATAATTATAATAATAATAATAGAAGAAGAATTACGTATTCACCTCCGTAAATTCCTGGCACCCCAATCAAAACGCTTATGCTCATGTCTACAACATCTGGCCGAAGTATTGTACTCAAACGTAGACATTACGATTCCATTTAACGTAGAGCTTATATAAAGGCCCATCAAGTTCT
Source organism: Anabrus simplex (assembly GCF_040414725.1). NCBI lineage: Eukaryota > Metazoa > Arthropoda > Insecta > Orthoptera > Tettigoniidae > Anabrus > Anabrus simplex. Next base: position 380,395,778 of record NC_090268.1, on the reverse strand, counting down.
GTAAAAGATATCACGTATTATGTAACATCTGCATGCTAGTTCGTTAATTAAAATCGCATTGCCATGTTATTTCTAACATGCCTCTGCAGTAAGAGTAGCATATCGAATGCACCCCGTCCTGTAACAGCGGCAAGCCGCGTATCAATGCTGTGTGGTGGGTCAACTAACTCACACGTAGTCCGGCAGATGGCAAACATTCCCACAGCGCCCAGGACACAGCCTAGCGGCGATATGCTGATCTAACACCCATCAGCCTCCCTTTACTGCTTCTGCTGAGGTAAGTTAGCTCTCGAAGAGCACTGCATACACTGGCAATAATGACGGAATTACTTTGCCAATTTTATTCTTTAATTTCAGTTTTGAAGGCTATCTATCCTACTTGAGACACTCGTGAATTTGCTGTGTATGTATTTTGCCCATCAACCTTTAGTCGCATGTGGCCTATATTCGTAATTAATTTGGGTTAGATCTCAATGAGGAAGCAACGACCATCAACAACGAAAAGCAAGTAAGCAAACATTTAGTTTTACATGACCGTTCATGTCATAAGTAGTTAAGTTTGAGATAAGACCACTCACACTAACTTCATCACTACCAAGGACAAAAAAATGTTTCTGCTTGGGGATCAATAGTTTTGCACGGATTCGATTTGCAAGGGCTTGAAATTTCATATTTGAAGAATCTTTCGTATATTTACCACGACTGGAATCGGACAATCTTAGTATAAAACCAGTGATTGTATTAACTGGGTATTACGCCGCCTTCCTTCACTTCTCCCGCTCCAACTACCAAGTGGAAAGTCTGAACGTCGAACATTTAACTCATAAATCTACGTATATTATAAGGAGCCATGTTTAATCTGATGACACATGCAGCTCACATTTTATTAACCAGTACATTTAGTGGGCGAGTTAAATGATGTCGTCATCCTTTACCTAAGAGTCGTTGAAGTGGGCATCAAAAGACACCTAGCGCGAGATTGAACAACAATGAGGGCTAACTATCTGTCCCTAGAACACAGACATTCATATCTAGCACAAATGTGTACTCTATTAATATCAATAATGACGAAATAATCCTTATAGGAGGTATTATATATCTATCTAGGTATTCTGCCTTATGGCAAGTCTTGTCATGGGATGAACCTCTTCCACTGTTGCCTGTCCTGCGCCAAGTTTTTCATGTCAGAATATTTATTTCCTTGGATATTGTCCAACATTTGATATTTTTTCCTTCCTCTTCCTCGTTTGCCTTTCACCATTCCTTCTATTCCTTCTTTCAGTAAACAGTCCCTCCTCAAACAATGTCCGATCCAGTTCATTTTTCTCCTTCTAATGGTTTGTAACATACTTCGTTCTTCTCCAACTCTTCGTAATACCTCCTCATTCCTTACCCGGTCTTCCCATTTCAATCGTTCTATTCTCCTCCATACCCACATCTCTAGTGCCTCCAATCTTCTCTCATCTTTCTTTCTCAATGTCCAAGTCTCTGCGCCAGACAGCGCTATGCTCCAAATGTAACACTTAGCAAGTCTTTTCCTCAAATCTTTGTTTAGTGGTCCACAAAATAATTTTGATTTTTTCCTAAAGCCTTCTTTTGCTATGGCATTCCTTTTCTTAATTTCTGTTGTGCAATACATGTCATCTCTGATCATACTTCCCAAATACTTGAAGTTACTGACTTGCTCTATTTCTTCACCTCCTATACTAATATGACAACTTCTGCCTTTTCCTGCAATTATCATACTTTTGGTCTTCTTCTTATTAATTCTCATTCCATATTCTCCTAGTTTCATGTTGAGTTTATCTAACATTTCTATCATTTCACGTTCGCTTTCTCCCATCACAACCATATCATCTGCAAATCTTATACATTCTACTCTCCTACCCCCAACACAAACTCCACTATTTCCATTAAAACTTTCATTGATTATTTCTTCGAGATAGATGTTGAACAGTGTCGGTGATAAAGAGCAGCCCTGTCTTACACCTCTTCCTAATTCAATTTCTTCACTCAACTCATCTCCTATTCTCACTCTTGCTCTCTGGTTTATACGTATACAAATTCTTTATTAGCCTTCTATCCCTCCAATCAACTCCATTATATTATATTATATTATATTATAGAGTCCATGATACCTCATCTCATTATTCATACTACATATGAATCCAAGAAGACTATGAACAGACTTCCCTCCCCCTCAGTCACAGATAACCATCAACTGTGGGAGAGAGCTCCCGCTCATCAAAAATATCAAAATGACATATAACTATTAATATTAGTTTTATAAAATACAAGCCTATTTGTACTGCATATACCTGTACGAAGTCAACGAACAGATCTCCCCCCACCCCCGGTCACGGATGATCACCAACTGGAGGAGAGTACATCCGTCCACTGCAATCATCGCAATCACATGCGACTAGTTTGAAACACTGACAGGTTAACCATGTTTCTGAGGCATTTCGATCGGGTTTTCTGTCTCTCTCTCATCTCCCACAGGCCCTCGCTTGGTATGACGGTCCCTCGGACAATGACTAACATCAACGAACGAGCGCGGTGTAGGATAAAGGGATATTAATCCTAACACCTCGACTGTGGTCAGTCAGAAATTGCTAGTAGGTATATTACTGAGGTTTAAGTTCTCAGACGTAAGGGCAATCACTCTACCATTCTTACTGCTGAGTTTACGAACAGCTGAATCCTGGCAAGTAACAGAGTTGATTTTTCTCTTGTAGGCTCAACAACAATGAAAAATAATAATGTATACTACATATTACAATAACCTTGTTCTTCTTTCTCTACCGCATTTCCGACACCCGTGTGGTGTCACAGGCGTTATCTATGTTGTACAGTACATGTTGATTTCACACAATTTTATGACGGGAAGCCCTTTCTCACGTCAGTCCTGTGTAGAGAGAAGTGCTTGTGTATTTGTGGTGGTCAGCATTGCGGTGTATTATACAAGACAGATGCAAACACTCCCTTCTTGAACCACATGCATTAACCAAACGCACATAAAATACCCGGCCCCAGTCGTGAATCGAACCCGCAACCCTCTGAACCGCAGATAGCTGCGTTGACAAGGATCTGGGCAGTAAACGTTATGATTAGAATGAAAATAGACATAAATATTTATTCTTAGAATGTTTTGCCTATTTTGGTTTGTGAGTGTTACCGTGGTCCGCCTCTGTGGTGTAGGGGTTAGTGTGATTAGCTGCCACCCCCAGAGCCCCGAGTTCGATTTCCGGCTCTGCCACGAAATTTGAAAAGTGGTACGTGGACTGGAACGGGGTCAACTCAGCCTCGGGAGATCAACTGAGTAGAGGGGATTTCGATTCCCTCCTCAGCCACCTTCGAAGTGGTTTTCCGTGGTTTCCCCTTCTCCTCCAGGCAAATGCCAGGATGATATCTAACTTAAGGTCACCGCTGCTACCTTCCCTCTTCCTTGTCTATCCCTTCCAGTCTTCCCATCCCCCCACAAGGCCCCTGTTCAGCATAGCAGGTGAGGCCGCCTGGGCGAGTTACTGGCCATTCCCCCAGTTGTATCCACCGACCCAATGTCTCACGCTCCAGGACACTACCCTTGAGGCAGTAGAGGTGGGATCCCTCTCTGAGTCCAAGGGAGAAACCAACCCTGGAAGGTAAACAGATTAAGAAGAAGAGTATAACCGTTGTGGTAATGGATGTTCGGGGATTCGGTAACTTTTGAAACTAGAATTACTCCGATCGCAAGTACACTAGGTTAATCTTTCAACACTTCAAGTAATACAACTTTTAGACCGATAAAAAGTTAAAACGTTAATCATTTTCTGCTAAGTTTGTTCGGTTGCAGCATATCGTGGGTAATTTATGCTTTTTAAAGGAGAGTACAATCCTCTGTTTGTATGTTATTCTATCAATAAGGTCGTCTGGAAATGGAACAATTACAGTCCAGTGGAACAGCACCTTGGACTAAGTTGTGTTGTTCTCCGAGTGCATTGTGTTTATCTGATATCTCTACAATAGCACACCTCACTGAGTCAATAGTACCACGCACACATAAACAACAATACCGTACGTAATATATGCGTGATATATGCCACAAGCAGGTCTAGTCGACTTAGTGTATACAAAAAAATAGATTAATTAATTTATTTATGTAGCGTATGTCATGAACTAATGTAAGCTAATTACGGTGATGTCCACATAACACTGCTCGGGGAAATCACAAATAGAAATCTAAATTGTAAGCCGGGCTTAGTGGCTCAGACGGTTGAGGCACTGACCTTCTGACCCCAACTTGGCAGGCTCGATCCCGGCTTAGTTCGGTGGTATTTGAAGGTGCTCTAATAAGTCAGCCTCGTGTCGGTAGATTTATTGGCACGTAAAAGAACTCCTGCGGGACTAAATTCATGAACCTCTGCTTCTCCAAAAACCACAACAATAGTTAGTGGGACGTAAAGCCAAAAATATTATTATTCAAAATTGTAAAAGTATTTGACTGATTCGTCCGCCACCCGCAGAAATTTATCGAATTTTCCAGGAAACACTTGTAATGGATGACATTTTGGACATTCTAAGTTTCAGCACCACAATTACATCTGAGTGAGGATGTCAAATCTCACTTATACAACTATTTGCGCATCTCCCACCAGAGTCTGACTGTACTATGTTAAGGACGGACTAGATTCTTCAATGTTCTTGAAACTCTGGACCGGTCTAGGAAGCCAAGAATAACGGCCGAGAGGATTCGTCGTGCTGACCGCGTGACACCTCATAATCTGCAGACCTTCAGGCTAAGAAGCGGTCGCTTGTTATGCCATGGCCCTTCGGGACTGTTGCACTATGGGGTTTGGTTTGGTTTGAAACTCTGGATGTCTGGTTGAATTATAAGGCGACTCACACTGTTCTGGGGTAGCACTAGTGCATAAAATTAACCCTAGAATAATTACCACTTCCTTCCACCCACAAAAGCTTTCCAGCAGTGGTTTGTCACCCCAAGGATTTCCTCCTCCTTTTTTAAAGCTTGGGTGGAATTACGATTTTGCTGATATGAACATCTTATAAATAGAAATAATGCACGAGTGTTGTGCATATTTTTAAAAAAAATTAGAACAAATTCAGAAACTTATTTTAGTGGATAAAATCAACTCATTAACCTTTTTGTTTATTATAATTCAATTATCAAATATCGTGGCACAAAAAATGCTTGTATTCACACTTTGATTATTGTTTCTCAATGTGATATGTGATCAGTGATACTCATATGTGTGAGAGAAATTGATATAAATACCTCACAATAAATTAGAACTTGAATCATATGGTTCATATCCTTACCTTACACAAGTTACACAATAAATATTAGCTGTAGGAGTTCGGGTTAGGACAGAAGTATTAGAAGACCAACTATGGTCATTTTTAACTTTTGTGGTGCCTCCAGGAGGAGGATTAGCGACGACATCGGACTCCCCTCATGGACTGCCTTCAGAGAGGTAACGGGAATGAATTTCAATATTCTCTTCTATCATTTGTATAAGCACTCTCTTCTTCTGGGATAGAGATAACCGTGTCAGCAAAATTCTTATCAGTCACTCTAAACGCCATTGCTATTCCGCAGAGGCTACACGCATAGAATAATATCCGAATTCATAAATGCTTACCGGGGTCACTGACCACCCCATAACACTGCTCACTGATGCTGTATTCAGTGTGCGCCAGTAAAACACTGCTGGTGTTATTGAACTCACCTTCATTAGAGACTACTATGTAGGGGAGAAGCCAGTGGATACAAACGATCAAACTGATAAAAGAAATATATTCGAGTGGGGTGACAGGTCACCTCGGTAAGCATTGTAGGGAATAGATAAAAAATAAATTAAGAATTAATTAATTAAATGGAAATAATCTAGAATAAACCATCAAAATTGCTTTTACTTCGCACCGACACAGATAGGTCTTACGGCGACGATGGGATAGGAAGGAGCTAGGAGTTGTAAGGAAGCGACCGTGGCCTTAATTCACTGGTGTGAATATGAGAAGCTGCAGAAAACCTTCTTCACGATTGCCGATAGTGGGGTTCAAACCCCCTATCTCCCTAATTCAAGCTGACAACTACGTGATCCAAACCACGCAGTCACTCGCTTGGTCTAGAAGGAACAAAAAGAAGGAAACTTGTAAAAATTTATAAAATAGTGAGAAAAAGTAACAGAAAACGACGAAAGGTTAAATTAAAAGAGGAGAATATGGAAGGAAAGAAGACCATTGTAGTAAAACGCTTTTCAGAAAGAAAATAAACCATTGTTGGAGTTACGGGGAAAGAAAATGAATTATCGAGAAAGAAAATTGTGGTGAAAATAGTAACTATTAATTTTATATAGAAGTAGCTGCGTCTTTGGATCAGTGGTAGAGTGTTGGCCTCCGGATCCCAAGATAACGGTTTCAAAGCCGGCAGGGGTACTCGGATTTTTGAAGGGCGGGAAATGTCCATTCGACACTCCATGTCGTTCAATGTCGGCATGTAAAAGATCTGTGGTGACACATTTGGTTTTCACCCGACAAAATTCGTTTAAACTCAGCCACAGACGCCCAAGAAAGTTTCGGTAGAAAATGACGAGCAGATAGCCAGAAGGCGTCAAATTGAAATGTCTGCACACGCTATCTGAGGCCATACTACTATTGTTATTATTATTATTATTATTATTATTATTATTATTATTATTAGTGTGTTTATTGATGAAGAAGTAAACCGGCCGAGCATGCTCTCTGGACAATAATCGAAGGTATTGAAGAGGTCCGATACTTACAAGGATGAAGGTATCGGAAACAGGGCGACGAAGGGCGTGAAAATAAAATACTCACTTGGCCTTGCAGTCCTAATATCTTTGGAGATGAGAAGAAAATAAAACGTTGACCAGTGGAGGTCTGATAGGAAAGATGAAATTGATAAAATGGATATATAAAATATCCCCCCAACCCATAGGAGGAGGAAAAACAACAACGGAAGAGTAGATAATGAAAGAAAAGTATAAGCTAAATGATTTTTCATCTTCGGAGGCTACATGCCATTTGTACTTCAATATAAAATCCCTTGTGATTTTCAATATTGAGTAATATCATGTCACTTTCTATTTTACTGACAATGACAGCGAGAGAGAGAGAGAGGGGGAGAGAGAGAGAAAGAGAGAGAGAGGAAAGGGAGCCATGTAATTTTCCGTGCCAGACCTCGTTTTTAATGAAAACTTTTGTTAAGCACTTGCACTTACATTAAAAACTCGGAGCATGTAACTTACTACGAATAAAATTGTGGCTCGTAATCGAACCACTCAATCGTATTTCAGGACTTCATTACTAAATTATATATCTCTATCCAACGGCATATGCGTATTGAACACCGGATGCTGTGAGATGTCTGAAATTAAGCAACTCTGGGCCTGGTCTGCCCATTCTCTGTTGACTAAACAAGGAGTGGGGGTCACCCTGTCGGAAGTAAACTCCTGCTCAGGATATCTGATTGTTGGTCCCTGACTTAGCTAAGTTGATCACCGATATCCAGGTTTGTATGAGGCACTTTCCTTCTTTCTTTTCTTCCTTTTTAGATATCTCAAACAGCAGGGGTATGAAGATGATATGATGTTGTTTTTATTATCAAGAGGACTACATAAAGTGGTGTGAGGACTTCTTGAATCACAGGCGATTCACTCATTTCTGAATTTTAAACCCTTCACATCTTTTACGGAAGTTGTCATCCAGAGTGACCTTCGTACCTTATTAGAATACGCTGAAAAGGCTCGATGATTACGTGTGCCTGAGAAATATTTCAGTCGGTTACAATTAAAATTTACTTTCTCAACAAGTAATTAGTAAAATTAAATTAAAATTATTTCAGAGAACGAAAGTCTTGAAATCACTGACATTCCTTTAACATAGGGTTGGAAAGATACATAGGTTTACTAGGGCAAAAATAAGAAAATATTTCCATTTTGCGTTTTCAGCACAGTGGTATTAAGTGGCTGTCATTACAAACTGAGATTAAACGAACTTTACAATGTTTACTCTCTTGGAAAGTTAGTATGTCATATTCGTTTTTTTCTTCATTATTTTTAGGATTTTTAATTTGCTTTACATCGCAGAGACATAGTTTGGTCTTATTGCGACGATAGAATAGGAAAGGGCTAGGAGTGGAAAGGAAGCGGCCATAGCCTAAACTAAGGTACAGCCCAAGCATTTTTCTAGTGTGAAAATAGGAAACTACAAAAAACCATCTTCAGGCCGGCCTAAGTAGGTTTCAAATGCACTATCTCTCGAACACAAGCCCACAGTAGCGCGACCCCAACAGCACGACCAACTCCCTTGGTTCAGGTTAACAAATTGGTAAGAGGGGATTGGAAATTCCTTAACTAATTCACCGTCACATGATCATTCCGGAACAAATCTTGACCATGTAATACACAATTATCTAAATCTCAACAAGTAACCACAACAAGCTATAAGTAAATGATCGAGTGCGCGTCCTGTCCTTGGCTCGACGCCTTCCGCGTGTAGGGGCTCCGAATTTGCCAAACTCTTAATTAGATGTACATCGATCACTAATATGTAACGATTACTAAACTTGAATGATTACATTGTATTTTTGTCCGCCTCTGTGGTGTAGTGGTTAGCGTGATTAGCTGCCACCCCCGGAGGTCCGGGTTCGATTCCCGGCTCTGAGACGAAATTTGAAAAGTGGTACGAGGGCTGGAACGGGGTCCACTCAGCCTCTGGAGGTCAACTGAGTAAAGGTGGGTTCGATTCCCACCTCAGCCATCCTGGAAGTGGTTTTCCGTGGTTTCCCGCTTCTCCTCCAGGCAAATGCCGGGATGGTACCTAGCTTAAGGCCACGGCCGCTTCCTTCCCTCTTCCTTGCCTTTCCCATCCAATCTTCCCATCCCTCCACAAGGCCCCTGCTCAACATAGCAGGTGAGGCCACCTGGGCGAGGTACTGGTCATTCTCCCCAGTTGTATCCCCTGACCCAAAGTCTGAAACTCCAGGACACTGCCCTTGAGGCGGTAGAGGTGGGATCCCTCGCTGAGTCCGAAGGAAAAGCCGACCCTGGAGGGTAAACAGATTAAGAAGAAGACATTGTTATTTAAAGAAATTAGGAGTAAAAGTTACATTTCCGACGTAATGCTACATCGGTCCTTCCACTTCAACCGGTCAGTGGCAACAAAAGGTCGCATGCCCATATGTCGCACATCATCACGGACACAGTTCATCCTGCGTTTTCTTGGTCTTCCTTTTGGTCTTTTGGTCTCCGACCATCACGGTGAAAAGTATCCGACTCGTTGGCCGAACGGTCAGCGTACTGGCCTTCGGTTCATGGGGTCCCGGGTTCGATTCCCGGCCGTGTCGGGGATTTTAACATTCATTTGTTAATTCCAATGGCTCGGAGGCTGGGTATTTGTGCTGTCCCCAACAACCCCGCAACTCACACACCACACACAACACTATCCTCCACCACAATAACACGCAGTTACCTACACATGGCAGATGCCGCCCACTCTCATCGGAGGGTCTGCCTTACAAGGGCTGCACTCGGCTAGAAATAGCCACACGAATTTATAGGGTGAAAACTATTTCAAGTAAAATTTACTAAAAAGGTAGTCATTACAGATGTTTGAAAATTATTACACCGAACACTTCTTTTTCTTCTTTCTACTGCCGCATTACTTATTACATGCCTACCCATAAAAATATTTTGGCGCTGAAGTGCAGCCCCTTTGCATGTTACTTGTTGTCAGTTTAAAGTAAATTATAGAACAAAAGTTATATTTTATTTCAATTACATCAGTTTCGATATCGATTGACTCCAATACCCATATTAAATTCCAGTGTTGAAGATTTTTAATTTATGTTTTGAGTGTAATTAGACAATGTAGAATTACATTGAGTGTTTCTGAGATATTTTGTTTTACTCGAGCACTGATATAATTCGCTGTGCTTTGTAGTATTTACAACACAAACTCTTGGAAACTGATTTTGGAGGATTAGCAACAGACAAAACAGAAATATTTAATATCAATATCATATTTGTCCGCGTCTGTGGTGTAGTGGTTAGTGTGATTAGCTGCCACCCCCGGAGGCCCGTGCAGATCTTTCGAACTGACACATATAAGCGACTTGCGCGTCTATAAGGATGGGGCCCTGCGTATGATGAATTCTGATGCTAAAGGTGGTACACACAACAAGTCCCCGAGCCAGAGATATTAACCATTTAAGGTCAAAATCCTTAAGCCAGCAGGGAATCGAACCCCGGACCCTATATACCGCAGCCCAGTACGCCTACCCTTTAGCCATGGATCTGTATATCACTGATTCTGCAATGTTGTTTAGTCTATTAGTCAGTTTAATTGTAGAGTTTGAATTGCTGTAGTCGCTCATATGAAACGCAGACTAACGAGAGCGTAGTTAGTCGAAAAATGCGGCCATGAATGGCTGGCAACTAATATGGAGAATAAATCTAATCGTCAGAGAATATTGCTATTTGCTTTACGGGCGATGGGGCAGGAAAGGGCTAGGACTGGAAAGGAAGAGACCGTGTACTTAATTAACGCACAGCCCCAGCATTTGCCAGGTCTAAAAATGGAAAACCACAGAAAATCATTTTGGTTTCGTCTGCCGAAATTGAGGCTCGAACCCACCATCTCCCGAATACTAGGTCACGACTACGTGACCCAAACCACGCGTCAAATTTCCTCGGTTAGAATGTATTAATGTGCTGTTTGTAAGTATAGAATCAAGGATGTTGTATTTCTTTTACTGTGGACACTAAAGTTTAGGCTTTTATAACGAACCTATAGCAAAATTAATTATACCAATATGTTAATTTTGCTTTAGGATGTTGTTTTAGAAATTCACTACTTTTTTCTTTTTTTGTCGTTGTAGTAAATATTGTCCTGGTTTTTTGCTTCTTCTCTAGAAACCGCTCACTTAAAATTATACACGTGGAAAACTATTTGTCTGATAGTAATGGAATTTTTATATGCTAATTGATTATTGGATTAAAGAGCCTCTGTGGCTCAGGCGGCAGCGCGCCGGCCTCCAAAACGCTGGATACCGTGGTTCAAATCCCGGTCACTCCATGTGAGATTTGTGCTGGACACTCTTTAATACTTTATCCACACTTTGCAGTAAAGCTTGAGAGATCGTATTTAGGGGGGTAACTTGGAGTGGGTAAATTAAGAGTAGGTGATAATGATGTAATTAAAATTGGAAATTCGTAGTGTAATACTCAAGTTACAACGTATTTCAGTCACCCCAGAAAATGATGCTCTTATTATGTTTCTAAAAACAAATCCTTCCCAGCACAGGATAAACGTACAGCAGGAAATTTGGGCTTGTTTGGAAACACTCAGTCGTGTTTCTCACAACCTAAAACCACTGTAACCGTAGTGTGTGGGAATGAATTTATGAAGAGTAATATTGATGGCAGGTTGTGTGCGCGCAGGACCGTGCGATTAACAGCCGGTGGAGTGGTGAAATTTGGTACAGTGTGGGTACGGTCTTGACATAAATTCGTCCAGAATTCGTCCCAATGTCGGTTATTCAGTTTATGTTGGCAGATGATGTTAGCAGAGTCGATACTTTGTATTTGGCGTCGTATGAAATTTGTGTATGGGAATGGGTCTGTAACCCTCTGTACAGTGTTGAGATGCTGTTAGGAATTTCATCATCAACGAGTAAGGACTTGCCAAACAGGGTCATGCATAGTAGGTAGCCTGATGAGAACATTAAAATACAAACAATCAAGGGATGCTGGGTGTCAAGCAACGCTAACTCCGAGCCGTCCTTGAGGAATGTTTCCGCGACCAATCACGGATATTCTTCGTTTGGGGTATCCAGCATCATGTGGATCAATGGGAGACTTGATTGAACCTACAAGTGTCGATATTTAGCCAGATAACTCTTTACTTCCTCTATATTCGCGTATTCCAAAACAATGAACCACTACCGAAACAAAAAAAAAGTCACAGTTTAATTTGCGCAACACTCATAATTAACTGATATTAGAACTGGGTTGGCCTTTGTGTCATTTTCTCAATAAATGAGCTTAAAGAACAATTAAGTGGAGGATATTCTGAAAGTATGTCCAAGAAGATATCGAATATAAGTTCAAAATTTCCAAAAAGTCATACCATATTTAATAAATTAAATCAACACCTTTATACCAAACTGCATGTCAATGAACGCGTTTAAATTGTAGTTCATCAGCAGCGCAGCGTGGTCTTTGCTTCCATGCGGAACTCCGGATATACTGTACATCTACTGTAGATGATCTTCCACTAGATCCACCCGGAATACATACCGTATAACAGTGTGTCTCTGTACGATACACCTGACGTAATAATAGTGTTATCCTAATGTCTATAACACTTCATCTTCAAGTCTATTCTATCACTCTTGTATTGAGGAATTTACATCTTCTTCTTCTTAATCTGTTTACCCTCCAGGGTCGGGTTTTCCCTCGGACTCAGAGAGGGATCCCACCTATACCGCCTCAAGGGCAGTGTCCTGGAGCTTCAGACTTTGGGTCGGGGAATATAACTGGGGAGAATGACCAGTACCTCACCCAGGCGGCCTCACCTGCTATGCTGAACAGGGGCCTTGTGAAGGGTTGGGAACTTTGGAAGGGAGAGGGAAGGAATCGGCCGTGGCCTTAAGTAAGGTACCATCCCAGCATTTCCCTGGAGGAGAACTGGGAAACCACGGAAAACCACTTCCAGGATGGCTGAGGTGTGAATCGAACCCACCTCTACTCAGTTGACCACTCGAGGCTGAGTGGACCCCGTTCCAGCCCTCGTACCACTTTTCAAATTTCGTGGCAGAGCCGCGAATCTAACACGGGCCTCCGGGGCTGGCAGCTCATCACACTACCTACTACACCACAAAGGCGGACAGTGATTTTCATTCTTGACCATATTCCGTTAAATACCGCGTGAGTCAGCGCACCTGACCTTTCATGCTGCTAGGCATCCCACCGAACGTCACTGATGTAATGGTCTATTCTCCTTTTCCCCATACCAAGCAACAATTGCCTTTAATCAGTCACTGCACCATTACCTTAGCAAAACCATTTACCGGATGCGTGGGGCATTTACACAATGCATTAAACTGTCACACGGTTATGTAAAAAGTACGTGCCAATTATGAATTTTCAGCAGGGTATGAAACGAACGCTAAGAGCGATGGCATACTGATAGAAAATGAGTGTGCATTTGTGAGGTGGAAGTAGTACCCATCTAGTAATATTTCTGGAAACCTATTCGCTGGAGTCACCATGGTATCATAGGTTAAGTGCGGTGCTGTTACTGTAGCTGCGTTTGGTAGGTGGGTTCGAATACCACTTGAGCCTGTATATATTATTCGTATTTTGTAATTCGAGAATCATTCACAGAGCTAATGTGTCCGAATGCCCTCACGTCGTGGGTTATTTAATTCATTCATTCATTCATTTTTTTTTATTTTGGCATTGCTATAGGCTATTAGGGTGGCCTATGCGTATGTTTTATAAGCAGGGCTGAACGAGGATAGAATGGTCGGGGGTTTGACTCCGCTTGACTGAGCAACAGCCTGTTAGCACAGTAAATGTTCGAATAGATGGCCTTTTGCAGTAGTGCACGTTTCAGCGCGCCGTTGAACTGCCATTCAGGCTCTTTGTAGCATTGTACGTGTCACGGATTCACAGGCTTCAGTAATAAGGTTTCGAAGGTTTTCAGCATTTTCCGGCTGCTGAGCGTACACTACATGCTTCAAATAGCCCCATAGAAAGAAGTCCATTGGCGACAAATCGGGCGATCTAGCAGGCCAGGTGACAGGTCCTCCCCTTCCTATCCATCGACCGGATGTGTAACATGCGGGTAGTTGCCAACATATGCTGATAAGTGAGGGGGAGCTCCGTCGTGTTGATTCCACATGGTTATACGCTCACCCAGGGCAGATCCTCTAGCAGCAATAGTAGTTGTTCTTCAAGAAACTGTAGGTACCGGGCTTCTGTCAAATGATCCTCAAAGAAATTTGGTCCACGTAGGTGATCCCCCAGTATACCACACCAGACATTTACTCCCCATCGATCCTGAAATACTGCATGCCTTAACCAGTGGGGATTTTCATCACTCCAGTAATGCATATTATGACGACTCACATAGCCATTATTATGTAATCAAGCCTCGTCCGGAAACAAAATGTGAGATACGAACGCTGGATCATTTGCCACTTGCCTCAGTATCCCCGCACAGGAATCAACACGAGGTTCTAAATCTCGTCCGTGGAGTTCTGGATGTAGTTGCAGGTGATACGGGCGAAGGAACTGGAATTCAGTATCCTTACAACAGACGACTGGCTGATGTTGGCCTGTTGTGCTACTTCCCGGGTACTCGTGTGAGGATTCTCCCGGGAAGTGTCCAAAACCATCTCAGCAGTTTCACCGGACGTAACTGGTGCCTCTCTAACAGGACCTGTTCGGGAATGTGACGAATTTGTACGCAAACGTCGCTCCACCCTCCTAAACGTATTTTAATTTGGTTGTTGTCTGTGTGGATATCTTTCCTGGTACAAGCGCTGTGCTTCCTGTGCGTTCTGTCTTGCTTCACCGTAGATGAGCATGTCAACATACTCATCTGTTGAATACATAGCGTAGAAATGACCAGGACTGCTAGGCTACATCAAGTGTCAGACCACTACACATTCAACATGCATGCTATAGGTCGAATGTGGTACTAATGGCCCCTTATTTGATCCCCAAAGTTTAAAATTTGAACAAAAATATTTATTGCTCGTGTGATTCGAACCCACCTACCAACGCAACATGCATCAAACGTCTGTTGATAGTCCACTACACCACGGTGACTGTTGCCTAGAGTTCATCAGAAAGCTTACGTGGAGTGAAACCACGTCCGACTTCACAAACTCACACACATTTTCTGTCAGTATGCCATCGCTTTTAGCGATAATTTCATAACCAATCGACGTACATTTTACACAACCGTATGACAGTTTGATGTGTTGTGTAAATACCTGTCGCATACATCATCATCATCATCATCATCTGTTTACCCTCCAGGTTCGGCTTTTCCCTCGGACTGAGCGAGGGATCCCACCTCTACCGCCTCAAGGGCAGTGTCCTGGAGCTTCAGACTCTTGGTCGGGGGATACAACTGGGGTGAATGACCAGTACCTCGCCCAGGCGGCCTCACCTGCTATGCTGAACAGGGGTCTTGTGGAAGGATGGGAATATTGGAAGGGATAGACAGAGAAGAGGGAAGGAAGCGGCCGTGGCCTTAAGTTAGGTACCATCCCGGCATTCGCCTGGAGGAGAAATGGGAAACCACGGAAAACCACTTCGAGGATGGCTGAGGTAGGAATCGAACCCACCTCTACTCAGTTGACCTCCCGAGGCTGAGTGGACCCCGTTCCAGCCCTCGTACTACTTTTCAAATTTTCGTGGCAGAGCCGGGAATCGAACCCGGACCTCCGGGGGTGGCAGCTAATCACGCTAACCACTACACCACAGAGGCGGCTGTCGCATACATATTATTGCAAAATTCGTGCAGTGATGACGCAGTAAGTGCGTTAAAGGCGACTGTAGCTTGGTGCACGGCAAAATAAAATCGACCATAACCCCATTGACGTTCGTTCGGATGTCTAAAAGCAGAAACATCAGGCGCAGTGGACTCACCTGTTATAACTATTCTTTCTTTATTTCTTAATCTGTTTACCCTCCAGGGTTAGCTTTTCCCACGGACTCAGCGAGGGATCTCACCCCTACCGCCTCGAGGGCAGTGTCTTGGAGCTTCAGACTCTGGGTCGGGGGATATAACTGGAGAGTGCCTCGCCCAGGCGGCCTCACCTGTTATGCTGAACAGGGGCCTTGTGGAGGGATGGGAAGATTGGAAAGGATAGGCAAGGATGAGGGAAGGAAGCGGCCGTGGCCTTAAGATAGGTACCATCCCGGCATTTGCCTGGAGGTGAAGTGGGAAACCACGGAAAACCACTTCGAGGATGGCTGAGGTGGGAATCGAACCCGCCTCTACTCAGTTGACCTCCCGAGGCTGAGTGGACCCCGTTCCAGCCCTCGTACCACTTTTCAAATTTCGTGGCAGAGCCGGGAATCGAACCTGGGCCTCCGGGGGTGGCAGCTAATCACACTAACCACTACACCACAGATGCGGACTTAACGATACTCAGCGTTATAAATGATGCATAATACCTTATACAACGACAAACATGGGACCTACATTTCTAACATTGCAAACCTAGATAAGAATCATGAAACATGTGAAAATGCACATAAATCGGCACATTATTTTATTTTATTTTATTTTATTTTATTTTATTTTATTTTATTTTATTTTATTTTATTTTAGCCAAGATCCCTGCTTGAAATAACACCGAATCGAACAAGTTCCTACAGTCATTCTTTCCTAGTCACTGCTTTCAAGTTATGGAATATGATCACGGTAGAAGAAACACAAAAGGTTTCCATTCTGTCGAACACAGAAGTTAAATATAAATATTGCACCATAATACATCGGTAAAAATACATAATGTCCGCCTCTGTGGTGTAGTGGTTAGCTTGCTTAGCTGCCACCCCCGGAGGCACGGGTTCGATTCCCCGCTCTATCACGAAATTTGAAAAGTGGTACGAGGTCTGGAACGGAGTCCACTCAGTCTCCGGAGGTCAAATGAGTAGAGGTGGGTTCGATTCAAACCTCAGCCGTCCTGGAAGTGGTTTTCCAGGGTTTCTTACTTCTCCTCCAGGCAAATGTCGGGGTGGTACCTAAGTTAAGGCCACGGCCGCTTCCTTCCCCCTTCCTTGTCTATCCCTTCCACTCTTCCCAACCCCCCATAAGGGCGCTGTTCAGCATAGCAGGTGAGGCCGCCTGGGCGAGGTACTGGTAATTCTACACAGTTGTATCCCCGACCCAAAGTCTGAAGCTCCAGGACACTGCCCTTGAGACGGTAGGGGTGGGATCCCTCGTTGAGTCCGAGGGGAAAACGGACCCTGGAGGGTAAACAGATTAAGAAGAATAAGGAAAAGAAGAAGACGAAAACACAGTGTGTACCCAGCTAAGTAACACTGTGCGAAGTACCAAATATGTTGTAAGACGTATATCCGTTATGGCCCACTTGCTTGCGTTCGACGACCTAGTAACTGAATACAAAATGTATAGCGTCTATTGTATTGTACGTACTGACCCATGGAAACTCAATGGGAAGATTTCACCATCGTTTTCAACAAATCTATTGAATCCTATTTATACCTGGAGCAACTATAAAAAACTATTAATCGTCGTCAAATGTGATCGTTATCATCATCAGCATCACCATGAGATTGTGGTAGCTAGAAATAATAATTTATATTTTATACAGTACAAGTGTAGAAATTCATCATCCTGTATCAAACGAAATCAATAGAAAATAATAATAATAATATTAAGATGCTGTTGATATATTAAATTAATGCACGCGGACACAAAACAAATAGCTGAATTCTAGGAAAACAGGAGTGAAGTCAAAACAGGCACAATGAAATGGACTGGCGAAATAAAAACCTATTTGAAATAGGCAGCCCACAGTAAAAGAATGAAAGAAATAAGGGCACAATGAAAAGCAAATTGACGCCCCTAAGAATTTTTTGTAGTTCTAATGGGCTTGTTCGCAATTAATAATAATAATAATAATAATAATAATAATAATAATATAGGTACATCACCATTACTCTATAGACCGTTATGCCTTTCAGAGTTCAGTGTGAAAGCCTCTGTGAATTTACTAAACGTCGCCACAATCCTCTATTTGCAACTAGTGCTGTGGCCTCATTTAGTTCCATACCTCTTATATTTAAATCGTTAGAAACTGAGTCTAACTATCGTCGTCTTGGTCTCCCTCTACTTCTCTTACCCTCCATAACAGAGCCCATTATCTTCCTAGGTAACCTATCCTCCTCCATTCGTCTCACATGAATGACCACACCACTAAAGCCGGTTTATGCGTACAGCTTCACCATCGAGTTTACTCCTAACTTAGCTTTTCGCTCCTCATTCCGAGTACCCTCCTGCCATTGTTCCCACCTGTTTATACCAGTAATCATTTTCTCTACTTTCACGCCTGTTACTTCAAACTAAATTAATAAGATATCCTGAGTCCACCCAGGTTTCACTCCCGTAAAATAATAAGAATAAGAATAAGTATAAGAATAAGAATAAGAATAAGAATAAGAATAAGAATAAGAATAAGAATAGGAATAGGAATAGGAATAAGAATAAGAATAAGAATAAGAATAAGAATAAGAATAAGAATAAGAATAAGAATAAGAATAAGAATAAGAATAAGAATAAGAATAATTTCTACCTTGAACACGTTGCCATAGCACCGAAAGCGCAATAGGAATTTCTGAATATGGAAGTGCTGAGAAATGTTCACATTATCTTTCTAAGATCAAAGTTAAAATCTTTGCAAGAAATACGACAGCAAGGAGTAAATAAGAAAGGATTAACGTGTTCGATACGGAAACACTAAGAACCAGCAGAGAATTCAGTCAGAATCTGCAATCTCTAGCTAAAAAGAATGGAAAAGAAAGGAGCCACGTTTGAAATGACTACGGAGAGAGTCTCCTTAACAAATTAGGAAGCATGCCTGGTGGAAACAATAATACGATGAAGTAACAAAGCAAAAACAGCCTGCTTGACAGAGATATAACGTGCAGACTAAACAAGGTAACAGGAAGTAGTTCCTGGAGGCGATATAGTATGCAGCCAAAATCAACCACAGACTGAAACGTGCCTTCGATAGTTAGAATAAAAGAAAACAAGGTAGTTCAGATGGACCGGAAGAATAAAAAAATCGCAATATCCTCTGGAAATGCAAGACAGTCGATGGTAGCTTTCTTACTCTTACAGGACAATTTAACATATTTACTCACATCCTGTATTTCAAGAAAATCAACACCCTAGATTTCTACAAAACCTTTAGATACAACCTCTGAAAATAGACCCAACTAAACCTGCACTTCAAAGGCCCTGATGGTAAAATTACCCAGGAAAAGTACTCTCAGCCCCTCTTCGACTGTGGGGGTCCAAAATCAAATTTTGCTTCCGAGAACACACGCAACAACCCTGTCTCGTCCACCAGAGAAGAACTCTGACAGATCATCCAGTTACTAATAATAATCACGTTATTTGCTTTACGTCCCACTAACTACTCATTTACGGTTTTCGGAGACACCGATGTGCCGGAATTTAGTCCCGCATGAGTTGTTTTATTTGCCAGTAAATCTACCGACACGAGGCTGTCTATTTGAGCACCTTCGAATACCACCGGGCTGAGCCAGAATCGAACCTGCCAAGTTGGGGGTCAGAATGCCAGCGCCTTAACCGTCTGAGCCACTCAGCCCGGCATATCCAGTTACTAAAAACATCAAAGAACTTGGTTACAACTCCATAATAGCGGAAATAAAGAAATATGCAGGTAAAAAAGCGATCGATAAAACAACTGATTGTGGGATTATCTGCGAGGTTTGGGAAAAATACAAATTTCCACATTGCTGGATTTCAACCCTGATATAGCCTCTTTAAAAAGCTGACAAACAGACTGAATAACTAGCGATGCGTCTCACTTTTCTTTTTTGCTATTTGCTTTACATCGCACCAACACAGATGTGTCTTATGGCGACGATGGGATAGGAAAGACCTAGGAAGTGGAAGGAAGCGGCCATGGCCTTAATTAAGGTACAGCCCCGGCATTTGCCTGGTGTGAAAATGGGAAACCACGAAAAACCATCTTCAAGGCTGCCGACAGTGGGGCTCGAACCTACTATCTCCCGATTACTGGATACTGGCCGCACTTAAGCGACTCTCACGTTTCTCAGTTACGTACAGGATCCTCTCAAATGTCCTCCAAACCAGGGAAAATAAGGAACTGGATCTGCAACTGGAAGACTATCAAGGAGCGTGTAGTAAAGGACGCTCGTATATTGAACAGATGATGAACCTTCAACCCCTCTTTTGTATTTCAAACTTAGGAATAAGAAATAAGTAGTGATCTTCCTCGATTGAAGACCTACTACTGGATAGATTGAATCACCATAATCAATACTCTGAAAGAATTTTTTTTTGTTTTTTTTTGTTTTTGCAAGTTGCTTTACGTCGCACCGACACAGTTAGGTCTTATGGCGACGATGGGACAAGGAAGGGCTAGGAGTGGGAAGGAAGCAGCCGTGGCCTTAATTAAGGTACAGCCCCAGCATTTGCCTGGTGTGAAAATGGGAAACCATGGAAAACCATTTTCAGGGCTGCCGACAGTGGGGTTCGAACCTACTATCTCCCGAATACTGGATACTGGCCGCACTTAAGCGACTGCAGCTATCGAGCTCGGTTCTGAAAGAATTGGGCTTGGAAAATTAAACAAGAGCGATCATTCAACAGAACCTAATGGATACCACGTCCAAAGTAAAATTAAGAGGTTAAATGTTAATCAACTTTGCAATCAGGATTGGGCTCTCTCTTATTTCCTTCAAATGTGTGCTTGCGAAAGTTATCTTGGCGTGGCATAAAGAAACGAAGGTAGTGAAAACGAGGTTATATGGGGCATTAACCCGTAAGGGGGCGTAGAATGTTCAAACACCAGAGAACGCTCATGGAGTATTCCTCCGTGATCATGATAGAGACAAATGGAGCTTCACTTACGATATATTTGTGTCATAATTGATATTACTTTTTAGCTGGAATATTACAGTAACATAAATAAATACTGATAGCCGTCATACATCTGCGTTAAAATAATTTTTTCGTACATTTTATTCAAAACATAAATCTAGAAGTACTAACATTTATTCTAATGGTAACAGAATTGTTATAAAGCCATGTTATATTTTACAGAAGTAGTAAGACGTAATTGAAATGAAATGGAGTATGGCTTTTAGTGCCAGGAGTGTCCCAGGATATGTTCGGCTCGCCAGGTGCAGGTATTTTGATTGGGCACCCGTAGGCCAGCTGCGCGCCGTGATGAGGATGGAATAATGATGAATGCGCCACATACTCCTAGCTCTCGTGCCAACGAGGTTAACCCATGATAATTAAAATTCTCGACCCTGCCGGGAATCGAACCCAGGGCCCCTGTGGCAAAAGGCCAGCACGCCAACCATTTAGCCATGTAGCCGGACGTAAGACATAATTAAAACACCAAGAAAGTACAATACTTGCCTAATTTAACAATGCGCGACGTAACTAATTACATAATTACACTAGCAGTTTTCTACAGATTTCTTTAGCACTTCCCGGATTTGCGCAAGTTCACCGAGAGATTTTCGATCCTCTCTGCTATTTTTATCGTCAAATCTACGATCTCGCAGTAAGAACTTAAAATGCTTGAGAGCCATACAATTTCGAAACAACTCCGCACCTGTGCCAACTGATGCCAAAAGATCTTGTAAAATCAGGTGGGAAGCTTTCAGAATTCCTGGGATATAAAAAAGACCAAAGATGGCTTGAATTTATGCTGTCCTTTGTGTTCACAGCATCTCTTCCCGCGGGTTATGACTTTGTACTTTGATTTTTCTCTGTACATATGTTCGTGAATTTGGTTATGTCACTCACCGTATCGTCAGTGTAAAGTTTCCACATATCTGGTGGTAAGCATGCTTCGACGGCTTGTCTCTGCACTTGAGGTAAAATGGATTCGTATTTAAATGCGAGCAAAATTCCTAACACGTTTAGGCCGTGTATGAATGTTCCAATATGTTGTCCCATCTCTTCCAGTACCACACGGGTTGGTTTACTGCATTTACTTCCGCACCTAGTTTATCTAGTTTCTGAAAGGATGAAAACTGGGTCTCACGCGGAGGAATGCTCCAGGCGTTCACGGAAAGCGCGCTCGCGCCGACAACGTGATTGTTGCCGGGTTAAAACTTCCCCCACCACTGACCAACAGTTTAAGGAGAAGGTATTGAAAGAGACAGCTTGTAAGAAAAATCCAATGACATTACACATTCGTAATTATTTATATCTTGGACGAAAACTCCGTTTGCGACCTCTCGCGCGTTGAGTAAAAACGGGACAATCGACTCTCCTGCATTAGCACTAAAATCACCGTGCTGCATGGATTTCAATGATCGTAGCTCTGGACCCCTTCGTGGCAACATGTCGTGTGAGGTGTCGCTAGATTCCTCTCTGTAGGTTTAATGATTGTATGGTGAAAAATTTCTTGATGGATGCAATACTTTTGTATCCGTCTCTTGGCACAGGCCAGAGCAAAGTGTAGCTTCCCCCGAAGTTCCAGTCTCATCCATGGCTGTGACAATATGAAAATTCCTGGGCTATGGGTGGTGCTGAATAATGACATTCGGAGCGCAAATAGTGTCTGAGTGTTATGGAAGGTGTTGCTCATAGGGTCAGTCATGCTGCAGTGGCACATTCTGGCCCAGTGAGGAAAGCAATGGCAAACTATCTCACTCCTCATCTTGCCTAGCTTGCCTCATTTGGCCTCTTCCATTGGCTTTTGCTGTTTCCCTATAACTGCGTAGCCTTTGGTGGTGCTATTTGAGGATCCAACCAGCCTCTGGGATGATGACCTAAAATACATGGTGAAAAATAATCAAATAATGATCATTTACCTCAAACAAACAAAACAAACAGAAAATTACAAGGCACAAACGGAACCGAAGGTTAAGTTCTTCATCCAGTTATATCTACAGCTTTAGTGGCACGTTTCAATTCCCATGAAGAGAGGACTTTTTCCCTGCTGTTTCCATCAACGTAAGCTGCAGCAGTGTAGTGAATGAGCTAGTGACTGCGTGGTTTGCGTCACGTAGCTGTCAATTCGCATTCGGGAGATAGTAGGTTCGAACCCCACTGTCGGCAGTCCTGAAGATGGTTTTCCGTGGTTTTCCATATTCACACCAGGCAAATGCTGGGGGTGTACCTTAAAGCCACGGTCGCTTCCTGTCTGCCTAGGTACGACGTAAAACAAACGGAAAGGAAGGATAGAAATAATTTACTTGAATATTAGCCGAATATTCAGAATGTACAACCAAAAAGGCAATATTCTAAACAAGAATTATCCAATAGCCATGCTGCACTTCACGAACATTCGTTGGAAATATACTCTGTGTCACACAAAACCAAACCAAACCCCATGGCACTACAGCCCTTGGAGGGCCTTGGCCTACCAAGCGACCGCTGCTCGGCCCGAAGACCTTCGGATTACGAGTTGTCGTGTGGTCAGCACGACGAATCCTCTCGGCCGTTATTCTTGGCTTTCTAGACCGGGGCCGCTATCTCACAGTCTGGTAGCTCCTTCAATTCTAATCACATAGGCTGAGTAGACCTCGAGCCAGCCCTGAAGTCCAGGTAAAAATTCCTGACCTGACCGGCAATCGAATCCGGGACTTCCGGGTAAGAAGCAGGCACGCTGCCCCTTCACCACGGAGCCTGCACCCTGTGTCACAGATCAGTCTGAAATTTATGATAGAGCCGGAAGCAAAGCCCGAACGTTTTCGTATGCTGTAAAATTTACCCTTGGCTAAACCGATGGATACTTATTTACAACGTTTCTTTCTCACACTTCGCTTGTCCATACGGCTCACGCCAAAGTATTCTTTCTTAATTCGTTTACCTTCCAAGGTTAATTTTTCCAAGGACTCTACCGCCTTAAGAGCAGTGTCCTGGAGCGTGAAATTTTGGGTCGAGTGGATACAACTGGAGATGAGCAACAGTACCTCGTCCGGGTGGCCTCACCCGCCTTGCTGGGGGCTTGGAAGCTCGGGGGGAATGGATAAGAAGGAAATGAAGTGGCCGTGGTCTTAAGTTAGGTGGCATCCCGGCATTTGTCTGGAGGAGAATTGGGAAACCACGGAAAAGCACTTCGAGGATGGCTGAGGTGGGAATCGAAACCCCTTTACTCAGTTGACAGCTGAGTGGACCCCGTTCGAGCCCTTGTTGCAGAGCCGGGAATCTAACCCAGACCTCCGCGGGGTGGCAGCTAATCACACTAACCACTACACCACAGAGAGGGACCACGCCTAAGTATGCTAAATACTGTAATATCCGTGTTAAATCACTCTCACGTCAGCGATAAACTAATGTTCTCTCTCTCTCTCTCTCGTTCTCCTGTGCGGTTGCTACGAGACGCTCCTTCGGGGATAAAAGTGGATTTATCTCCTCGATTATTACTTCGTCTTGCATTGTAACCACGTCCAAAGTTAATGCACTTGGCTCCGTGCCTGACTCATTCCCGTATCAACAAACACAGAGCCGGCCGAGTTCCCTCAATCATCTCTCTCTCATAACACGAAGAAAACAACTCTGGGGAAAACGCGACTTTAACTACTCTACCCTATGTTGGCAGTAACAGCAGGAACAATAAATCCACGCTTTAAAGGGACTGAATCGTGCCACTAGAAAGATTACTTGGTTTGGAATACTACATTCGAAGATTAAGTAAATTAAAAATTCGAATTATATAACAATAATAATGCATTTAGAGGCCGATTTATTCCGAAATGAACTTGATATTATCATTCTAAATGTTATTTCACTGAAGCAGCCCTTCCCTATGAAAAATAAAAAAAGCTAGCAAGCAGATTTGTGCTTTAAGGATGAAGCTTCCATGATATGTTACACTAGAAATAAATTGTTCAAGGTTGAATCATGTTGTTCCTTTTTGGATATTGTTATAGAAATTTGGGAAAACTGAGTACATCGGATCAGGCAGGCGTACATCTGTCGCCTTGATGAAGAATATTTCAAATTATTCAAAACAATGGCGACTTATTCATAAGGGGCATGATACAGTATAAATAAGAGTTCTAACCTCGAAAAGGAACTAAACATAGGTTTTATGGGACCGTTATTATCGCCATCATATCCCAGAGACCTCCAATGTTATGTAAATTTCGAATGTGATAAACGTGACTTTTAATTCCGAAAATTCCGCATTATTTGGCTGCTTATGTAGATCAGTTACCAGAACTTAATGTTCTACGTCTGGTAGTTAAATTATTCAGGATGGCTGCACATAGGTAGAATGCTACCATGGTACATGCGAATAAAACCTTCATTTCAAGTATCGTTCGTTATAGATTCCTGGGCGATAATCTAACCAGGTCAAATAAGTTATCAAGGGTAATATAACGTATAATATAAGTAGGATATAATAGTAATAATAATGTATAACACAACGGTCAATCAATCAATCAATCAATCAATCAATCAATCAATCAATCAATCAATCAATCAATCAATCAATCAATCAATCAATCAATCAATCAATCAATCAATCAATCAATCAATCAATCCTAATTATCAATAAATCAATACTGATCTGCATTTAGGGCAGTCGCCCAGGTGGCAGATTCCTTATCTGTTGTTTTCCTAGCCTTTTCTTAAATGATTTCAGAGACATTGGAAATTCATTGAACATCTCCCTTGGTAAATTATTCCAATCCCTAACTCCCCTCCCTACAAATGACTATTTTCCCCAATTTGTCCTTTTGAATTCCAACTTTATCTTCATATTGTGATCTTTCCTACTTTTAAAGACGCCACTCAAACTTATTCGTCTACTAATGTCATTCCACACCATCTCTCCGCTGATAGCTCGGAACATACCACTTAGTCGAACAGTTCGTCTTCTTTCTCCCAAGTCTTCCCATCCCCAAACTTTGCAACATTTTTGTAAGGCTACTCTTTTGTCGGAAATCACCCAGACCAATTCGACCTGCTTTTCTTTGGATTTTTTCCAGTTCTTGAATCAGGTAATCGTGGTGAAATTATCAACAAGATGATACCGCGTGTAGTATTTTGTAAAACTATTTACTGAATTAAATGTTTAATAATCAATAAAAATGAAATACAACCTGGAAAAGAATCTACAGAACCAAGTAAATTCCGACCATTTCCACTTCATTGCCATCTCTAGAAAGTGACCGAGGGAATTAATCTCAATCGAACATCGTCAATAAAACGCTCATCAACGAACAGTCAGGTTTTGGACCAGGAATATCGTGTTGTGGTCATATACACACAATACATCGAAGACAGCTATGAAACTGGGCAGAACACAGATGAAGCATTTTTAAAATCTTACTAGACTACAGCCTGTGTCACGATCAACCACTGGAAGTTTATTAGAAACTAGCTGATGTACCCGTGCTTCGCTACGAAATTCTACATTGTATACAGAATTCAAGGTTAGGTAGTGTATACGTTGCGAGCAAGATTGTCTTAAATTGTATAGCTCTTAACGCGAGAAACGCGGCGGGAGGTCAGCAAACATCTTTTCTCATATGAAGACTGAGAGAATTTTCACTGTAATGGCAGACTCAAATTCACACCATCAGCCACAATCACGTTGGGATGTTTTCATTATAATGCCTTTTTACATCCTCAGAAAGACGGTCTTAGTGGTTTTCCCAACTGAAATGATCATATAATGACGTCAAGAGGAATGGCGCGATTAAAAGCAATGTTTTCATATTACGAAATACTCGTTCAAATGAAACACCACACATTTTCTCACTTTTAACGAACAGGACTACGTTGCCTGTCTAACAGTCCAAAGTTCCAGACCTGGAATGACCAAACCGCAAACAGCCGTGATCGGTGAACACTCTTCGGCTTTCTTCGGCGGGGAGAGGGTTTAATAGTGGAGACTCCCAGATCAAAAACTATACCCAATTACTATTCTGTTTCCTAGGAGTACCCGATGAGTCGGAAAATATCAATTCACTACACTGGCGGCGTAAAAATCTATCTGATTCGAAGGCAAATTTTTCCTCCAAGATAGAAGAGAAAACCCCTCTTCACTGCTAGTTAGGAATAAATTGAATGTAGAATTTAATAAAAGTTGAGTGAAAGAAGCTTTTCTTAAGAAATGGCTCTTTTCAGAGTTGAATTTTGAGTTATTTAGTGAATATTGTGGTGCTATAATTTGGAAAAAGCCTAAATTGTTATTCTAGACCAGGCCATAATACTACTACTACTACTTACTACCATTAAGTGAGGCTCTGCCGTAAGTATGCACACTGCCAATTCAAAACAGAGCGTCAGAGAAGGGATCGAATAGCTGAAATACTATGATGATCCAGTATGTTACGTACCAGCTGTATTAGAAAATGTATGAACCAGAGGAATGGCATGCTAAAGAAGAAAGTTTTCTAACTCCCGGGCTATTTCCCGCCAATATTCAGTGAGGCTGTTATACTCGGTACGCAGCAGAAATCCCATCTATCGGAGTTGAGAGGCAGCATAAGAGACAAAGAACTTCACAATAAAGAATGGTCGATGCAATGTTATTGTTGATAAATGTTATGCACTTTCGATATTATAGGCCTTCACATTTAGTTTTCTTCCGACTCTTAAATACCACTCTTATCATTGTTTGTACGGTAAAACTGAATAAAAGATAAATGATCGGAAATTGTATTCTCTATAACTTTTTTATATAGAAGTTTTCGATAGGACCAATAACATTGGTATTTAATAATTACATTTTAAGCACCTTCGCCTAAACTACAATTTCATCCAGGGTGAATAAAATTGTTTATAGCTTACACTGTATTTTTTTATTCCCCGACTCTATATGCCGATTTTCATTAAATTCTGTTTAGCCATTTTCTCGTGGCTCGGCGTTGAATTTTAGGCCTTCCCCTAAACTACCATTTCACTCAGTGTGAATAAAATATTTTATAGCCTAGATTGTAGCGGCCCACCCCCGACTCTACATACCGATTTTTATTTAATTCTCTTCAGCTGTTTTCTCGTGATGCGTGTACAGACAGACAGACAGACAGACAGACAGACAGACAGACAGACAGACAGACAGACAGACAGACAGACAGACAGACAGACAGACAGACAGACAGACAGACAGACAGACATTACGGAAAAGTAAAAACTGCATTTTCTTGTTACTGTGGACATGATCCATACAGAAATACCATTCTTTTCAAATTCTGAGCAATGTACAGACAAAACTCTTATTTTATGTATATAGATATGTACACCAGCATGTAGGATTACTGATTACTGCAGATATGACGGTTCTTTGTCACCTTCGATAAGAGGAGTAGCCGTTGGAGAACTCACAAAATGGCCTCCCTTAAGGCTGGCTGCATTTTTGTACAACATCTATACAAAGGACTAGCCGATCAGACCTGATACAAAGGCGTTTATTTATACAAACAATACAGCTAGTGTTGTTCAAAATACAACTTTTGATGAATTACAAAGGAAATTGTAAGCAGCGCTTGAACATCTAGGTTAATATTCTCAGATTAAAGGAAAAATGTTGATCATTTGTGGTGGTGGTGGTGGTGGTGGTGGTGGTGGTGTTGGGGATTATTGTTTTGCGAGGAAGTACTACTGGCAAAGATCCTCTCTTAAAAGAAGACAAGAGGAAGGGGTCCGATACTTGGAAAAATGAAGATATCGGTATAACAAATGGAAGGGCAAAGAACGGAGTAGAAATGAATCACTTCTCAGACCTTCGAAGAGCAAGTATTGACCGAGGAAAGTCGGATAGGGAAGTTGAAAGTTAGTGTCATGACAAGTGTAATCAATGCCAGATTTATGTAGGGGAATCGTGGTTATCAACTTACGCCCACAACTTCGGAGTCCGAGATTTGGAAGCCTTTTCTGACAGGCAGAGATGTAATCTACCACCTCCACCCACGATGCGTATCATAGATCCTAACACCCAGGACACAGAAGTAAAAAAATTGTTTGGAATTTTGACTTCGTACATCCAACAGTTTTGGAAGAATTAATATATCTGTCATGTAAGCTAATCCCTGTTCAAATCCCAAGGGAATTTTTTTTATGCCTGTCGTTATTTAACATCTAAGATATTGAAGGGACCATAATGCGAATCTTGACTTTATACATCAAACAGTTTAGATTGGGGCTGTACCTAATTAAGACCACCATCGCTTCCTTCTCACTCCTAGCCCTTTCCTATACAATCGTCGCCGTAAGTCCTATCTGTGCAGGTGCGACGTAAAGCAAATTGTACTTAATGAAAAGAAAAAAAAGAATGAAAATTTTTTGTTTTCTGAGCGAAACTCCATTTAAACCACTTAAGGAAATGTTTTTTCTAACTTTCTCTTATTTAATATCAAGGAAATAAAAGTGACCAACATGTGAAATGTTAACTACGTACGTTAAACAGTTTTTGGAAAAGAATATTTTTGTTATTGGTCCTAAGGCCCTTTAAAAAACTGAAGGGGTGGAATGCTTTATGAGATTTTCTTAATTAACACCTAAGACATCAAAACATACTCAATTTCAACCTCGTTCGTCAAATGGTTTGTTTCTGAAATTGATGATTATATTCTATGGTTAGGACATAAGTCATAGCAATTATTTTTTCGCACGAATGCGACATCTACCAGTGGAGAATGAAGATGTGAGTGGACACCATAAGGTGCTGTGAAATATGAACAATGCTCAGTAGGTCTACCAGGTGTAGGATATAAAGTGAGAAAATTGTCAGCCATGAAATCCTTGTACTTCATAACGATTATTCTTCTAAGGTAGATCTCAAAGCAGTCCTCTAGATTGTGCAGAATATTTGGAGACGTTTGATACCAGTCGCCTTATCATATGAGAATTTTGCAGCCTCTTGTATCTTGTACCTCGAAAATGTTGTGAGATGGACAGCAGACAATGGTATGTTGATAAACGGGGCTAAAAGTCAGGTTGTGAGTTTCACAAATAGGAAAAGTCCTCTCAGTTTTAATTACTGCATTGATGGGGTGAAAGTTCCTTTTGGGGATCATTGTAAGTATCTAGGTGTTAATATAAGGAAAGATCTTCACTGGGGTAATCACATAAATGGGATTGTAAATAAAGGGTACCGATCTCTGCACATGGTTATGAGGGTGTTCAGGGGTTGTAGTAAGGATGTAAAGGAGAGTGCATATAAGTCTCTGGTAAGACCCCAACTAGAGTATGGTTCCAGTGTATGGGACCCTCACCAGGATTACCTGATTCAAGAACTGGAAAAAATCCAAAGAAAAGCAGCTCGATTTGTTCTGGGTGATTTCCGACAAAAGAGTAGCGTTACAAAAATGTTGCAATGTTTGGGTTGGGAAGAATTGAGAGAAAGAAGAAGAGCTGCTCGACTAAGTGGTATGTTCCGAGCTGTCAGCGGAGAGATGGCGTGGAATGACATTAGTAGACGAATAAGTTTGAATGGCGTTTATAAAAGTAGGAAAGATCACAATATGAAGATAAAGTTGGAATTCAAGAGGACAAACTGGGGCAAATATTCATTTATAGGAAGGGGAGTTAGGGATTGGAATAACTTACCAAGGGAGATGTTCAATAAATTTCCAATTTCTTTGAAATCATTTCGGAAAGGGCTAGGAAAGCAACAGATAGCGAATCTGCCACCTGATCGACTGCCCTAAATGCAGATCAGTATTGATTGATTGATTGATTGGGATTGTTAATGTCAACTCGTGTTCCAATCCGCCGCCCACGCAGTGGTTCTTTCACTTTGGGGATGAGGTCAACATCTGTCCGGTGAGTATGGAGAATGTTTCAGTACTTCCCAGGATGATCTTGCCTCGACACATCCATTCTGCATGGAGCCCGACTCACAACTGCCGTCCCATCGCCCTGTGCATGGTACACCGCCATCTCGTGCTGTGACCATGAAATGCGAGGAAAAAAAGATAATTACCATGACTTATGCTCACAACCCGTATTTATTGTTTTGGGGTGCAGTTATCCTTCTATCTTCCTAGTCCATTGAATCTATTGTGTCCGACGAGTTATAGTTATTTTAACTGTTCCCGGTCGTAAAATTTTTATTCTTTCGCATTCCACTACGTATTTCATAACTTACACTTTATCATCAGGTGGTGAAATGGTGATATTTAATTTTTGCTGTATCTGATACATAATTGTTCTCACCGATTGCATTCGGAAGATAGTGAGTTCGAACTCCACTGTGTCCAGCCCTAAATATGGTTTTCCATGGTTTCCCATTTTCACATCAAGCAAATTGATGATGATGATTCTCGCTGTTTAAAGGGGCATAACATCGAGGTCATCGGACCCTAATGGTATGAAATGAGATGAAATGGAATGGAAAATTAAAAGTCCAAAATCTTCCACTGACCAGAATTCAAAACGTGAGGACGAACAATGAATGGACGGATATGCATTTAAAACAATCAGTGGATCTGACCCGCAATGTCTCGCATTCACAGAAACTGACGTGAAACAACAGCATAATACTGAATCGATGATGCTTTTAGTCCAAAGGGATCCAAAATCCAAGTCATCGGCCCCTCAAAATGGCACTTATCGCTAGGAAAATAGAACCATGGTATTTGTCATCGTGTGGTACTTATAAAAAGTAGCGTAGACTCGCGACATTCCACACATTATGGTACTACTCACAGGTAATGAAATTCGCACATGAAATACAGACCTATGGTGTTTCGCACATTGCGGCGCCATTTACAGGCAACGCAAACCTATGGTGTTCATCACGTAAGTGTACTAACCACAGGGACTTGCACTATCGCGTGGTGTTCGTCATAAGGTGGGTACTAATCATAGGGAAGCCAGAGCCATTCTGTCGCTTTTCGAATACCTTTATTTTCAATTTTATCACTGAGTATGTGTTGACAATACATTAATATGTGTCTATAAATTTCCAGAGTTTCTAAACTGTCCAGTTTTATACGTTTAGGATGTATGTGTTAAACGGTGAGAGATTTTTGTGCATTTGTAATTTTACCTACTCCAGTCTGCTTGAATGTACCTGGTGTATTGTATGTGTGTAGTAATGTCGTTTTTAATAATTCATTACTGAGTCTTCAGGAGATCTGGAGGAATTTCTGAATGGAATGGGAGTAGAACTACAAGATGAAAATAAATAAGTCCGGAACAAAGCCTGGTGACGCAGAAAATCTTAGATTAGGAAATGAAGTCTTATAGGAAGTAGAGGAATATTGTTTCTTGAGTAGCAGAATAACTAGTGATGGTTGAAATACATAAAATGGAGACTAGCACAAGCAAGGAAGATGTTTCTTGAGAAAAATATGCTCACTTCGAACACTGATATTGGAATTAGCAAGACGTTTTCGAAGACTTTCTTCTGGAGTGTGGCATTGTATGGAGGTGCAACATGGACGATAACTGGCTCAGGAAAAAGATAAGCTTTTGAAATGTGGTGTTACAGAAAGATGCTGAAGGTGTGATAGATTGAATCACAAATAATGAGATACTGAATGCAATTGATGAGAGGATAACGATTTGTCAAAATTTTACGAGAAGGATAGAATGATAGGGCACATTTTAAGACGCCAGGGTCTTAGTTTTGAAGGGAAGTGTGGGTGGTATACCCCTCAGGGGTTGTATGAGTATGAATAGGACAAACATATTAAAGCAGATGTAGAATGTAGTAATTATATAGAAAAGAAAATATTAGCACAGAATAGGGTGGCTTTGAGAGCTGCTTCAAACCAGTCTATGGACTGATGAACCATACAAAAACAACAAAACAATTTATTCAGTTGTAATTCTTCCATTACGAATTAATTCACAGTCATGCACAAGGGCTACATTAAAACAGTGCTGTGTTTAAAGGTAATAGTTGGAGTGCCGGGCTGAGTGGCTCAGACGGTTAAGGCGCTGGCCTTCTAACCCCAACTTGGCAGGTTCGATCCTGGCTCAGTCTGGTGGTATTTGAAGGTGCTCAAATACGACAGCCCCGTGTCGGTAGATTTACTGACACGTAAAAGAACTCCGGCGGGACTAAATTCCGGCACCTCGGCGTCTACGAAGACCTTAAAAAGTAGTTAGTGGGACGTAAACAAATAACATTATTATTAAGGGTAATAGTTGTATTAAGGTGTACTATTATATCTTTTTTTCTTTTCAGAACCTGGACGGTACAGCTCGTCAAATCACAAGCAGATACAAGAAAACGAGCCAGCAGTCAGTGCTACCAGTGAGTAAATACTGAATTACTGTCCAAATCATAGGTCTTGGAGTTATCCCAAGGATTAATATCCATTAGTCATAACATAGGCCTCATCAGTGCAAACAATGGTACTGGATCCTGTAATTTGATGTCCATGTTGGAAGCCTTGCATTATGTAGATAGCACACATAGTGAATGAGATGTCAACAGGACGGCTCCATATCTCACCGTAGATTGTTCAATAGACGTAGATCGACACGAAATAGTTACAATAAATTACAATGATTCACTGGCTATTATAATTTAGAGGTTGCTAGCTAATCATATTAAGCTTTAAAATAATTTGCAACTAAAGTTTTCTAAGAGTATTTTATCTGACATTGATTATTATCGTTTAGTTTCACTTGGTCAAATATTACGAGAAGAAATGCATGCTCGACCACACTGAAGTCTTTAATTGATGGTTAGTGTACGTTTCCAGGTTTTCTTGGGACCATTTGTGGATACCTGAGAACTTCAATCGGAACCATTGTTACACTATAAAAGTGGTCAGGAGATCGGTGACCCGTCTTCGTAACAATTTGTAAGATGGTTGTGCACACATTGAATCTGAAACTGTCAGCAAAGTCTCATGAATTGTAATTTTCTGACTGTTTCTTTCCTTCGGAGTTCTGTTTGCAACACTTCTCACTGTGCCTCTCTGCAAGGTGACGGGCAATGTAAAAGAGGCCCAGATAATTAAAATAAGAGTAGAAATCAACCCTCTAGCCGGCACTTTTCATCCAGAGTAAGCTGGGAGAAAATTACTTAAGAACGTTTTAGGTGATGTATGCTGTCTAAATATCCCAGGACGTATCTAAGCACAGTTGTGTTGTAAAAGCCACTTATTCCCTGTCTGGGGATATGAAAAGGTCAAGATCCGTTAAAAACTGGAGTTCAAATTATAGCACGTTTATTATCATACAAAACTACGAATGAAATTGAGAAAAAACCGAACGATTACGCATACTACTCCTTGATAAATTATAGTTGGAAAATTACACATTTACTGTCGTTAAGCTGGCTCTAAGTGAAAATTACCAGTTGGTATCGGAGAGGGGTGGAAGAATTGTTTGTGCCCATACTGACTTTGTCATTATCCTATTTATCACAGCGTGTGATAACGCGATGGCATTTTTAGTACATGAATTTTCTCTCCTTTGTTTATTTATTTTATTCAGTGAATTGCTTTTAAGTGCCGGGAGTTTCCGAGGATATATTCGGCTTGTCTGGTGCAGTTCGTTCTATTTAACATCGATATAAGTTTTGCCTTTAGAGCGGCCTTAAAATTTTAGGAAGCAAATTAAATTAAATCTTGCATTTTGAATTTTATATTTCAGCATGTTATAATGTCTAACAGATAACATTTGCGAGAAAAGTATAGATATTACTATGTTTGGTGACCACGTTACAGTCAAACTTCTATATCTCGAATTCATATATCGAGAATTTTCTATATATCGAAAGAATTTTCGTTTCCTAGCGGAGTATTATTTTACGCGTTACCCGGTACATACTTTCTGTAACTTTGCTGGTGATATCTAAGGTTCACGGGGCACTACGTTTCCTGATATCTGATATGTGCCAGATCAAATTTGATAATTTCATTGACATTTCTTTGTCTCGTTCTTGGCTTTGACAATATGAAAATGACTGGGGTATGAGCGATGCTAGTTATACCATTCCATATACATCCAGACCCTGTTATGAATGGTGTTAAAATGTCACTTGTAAGGTCAGCTGGGGCGTGCACATCAGGGAACATGGGAGACTAATATGTAATAACGAGTTATGGCTCGCTGAGGAAAGCAGCGGTAAACTACCACCCTCCTCATTTCCCTTGTATGCCCGAATCAAACCAACCTTCCGAATGAATACTCAAAATACAACATACATACTTTCTATAACACTAAGTTCGGTTACTAACCTCACATCCACAATCATGAAGGGGGTATCCTTAGTTTTACGGAAAAATGCCCTTCCCGACACCAGTTGCTCAAGATGGCGGCTATACACAACTGTTTATGAGACGACCTAAGGAGGTTGTGCAAGATGGCGGCTGCCCTTATGAGACGGCCTAGGGACGCTTGCGCAAGATGGCGGATATTCAATTGCACAAGATGGCGACTATACACAGCTTCTTATGAGAGAGCTTAGGGGCGCTTGCGCAAGATGGTGGCTGTTCTTATGACATGGCGACTGTGGGGAGCAACAAACTACCCAACACCTGTATGACTGTCAGTCCTGCCCTGTTCGTTGTACACTTCAAGACTTGATTCAAGCCACTGAAGAGGGAATTTCTGTTGCCCATTTCTGGGCAGACATTGTGTGAAACATGTTTTGTGACATAAAATGTATTCTGTTTTATTTGTATATAATACGTTATTTATATTTTTAAGTTTCTCAACACTCTGACACGAAATAATAATAATATAGGACTGCCATGGGCGATTGCAAAATATGGCGGCTATACATAGGCTCTTATGGAGAAAGATGACGGCTATGGGCGCTTGCGAAAAATGGCGTCTATACATAGGCTCTTATAGAGAAAGATGACTGCCATGGGCGCTTGTGCAAGATGGCGGCTATACATGGGCTCTTATAGAGAAAGATGACGGATATGGGTGATTACGCACGATGGTGGCTATACATAGGCTCTTATGGAGAAAGATGCCGGCCATGGGCGATTGCAGAAGATGGTGGCTATACCAGGCTTATATGGAGAAAGCTAGCTTAGAGGCTTATGCGCAAGATGGCGGCTATACATGACCTCTTAGAAGACGGCTTAAGGGTTCTTGCGCGAGATAGCGTCTAAACACAGGCTCTTATGGAGAAAGCTAGTCCAGGGGCTACTGCACAAGATGGCGGCTATACATAGGCTCTTATGGCCTCTTTCTCCTCCGAAGGGAGACAGCCGCCTTCCTCCTCCTCATCCGTATAGCAAAAGGCCAAAAGGGCACCTCTTTCTAGCAAAATGGCAAATGGGCAAAAAGGACACCTTCTCCTCATCTGTAGGGCAAAAGGAATCTTCCTTATCCGTTTGGAAAAAGGGCACCTCCTCCTAGCAAAAGTGCTTTACTTCCGAGAAAAAGTGCAAAAGGACTCGTCTTTATCTGTATGGCAAAAGAGCTCTTCCTCCTGGCAAAAGGGCAAAAGGACTCCTCTTCCTCGCAAAAGGGCTCCTCCTCCTGGCTCTTCGTGACAGGGAAGGAAAAGGACTCCTTCTTACTGCGGTTATCTCAATCCCTCCTCTTACAGACAGATGCTTTGCTGAATTGGACGTTATTTACAAACAAATATACTTACGTTATGTAGGGTTGTCCTCGTCGCATAAGTTTTTAGATTGAGGAGGAAGCGGTAAGAGGAGGAGGTGGAGGAGGAGGCGGAGGAGGAGGCAATACATTTTTCAGCATGCAAAATAGTGTATGATAAGCAAATGCTGTACCCGACAAGACAAAACAGGTTCAATCTAGTTACAGAATGCAATTGCAAAAATATAGTTATGACATGCTGTATGTCTTTATCCGACAAGACAAAACGTGTTGACTATTAAACAGAAAATTGTTATCGCTACTGTGCTATATGTTTCTATTCGTCAAGACATGTTACAATTAGCACACACTAGAATTGATTGTAGAACAAAACAAAACATGTTGGCTAATAGAGTTCAGAACAGAAAAACTTATAACGCAAAACATTATAAGATTAATCTCTCTGTTGATATAATCGCACTCCTATGCAATCAACGCGCACAAATAGAATTGCAAATGTTGTATATCTCTATCCCACATATTTCTTCTTAATTACTACAGATAAAATGATTACTACATGGCAGAGGATACCTTTGTCCTAAGGAGATTGATTTTGTGGGATTCGAACACATGCAACAGAGAAAATCTGTTTAGTTACCGTAACATAATAAACAATCATACTACTGTGCAGATAAAATGATTTTACTACTTAGCAGGGGATACCTATGTCCTACATCATATTGTGTTAAGGAGAAAAATTATGGATTCAAACCCTGTTTTCACACAATACAAAATCATAGGATTGAAACTTTGTTTATAAGGGAGAGGAATACAAGTGTACTTCCTCTTAAATCAATAATCACTACTATTATGCAGATAAAATGAGAGTTAACTTACCTTCACTTTAAGGATGACTACTTACGCGACATTCTTTTTAAGTTGACTTGTATTTTGAATTGATGTAACCTCGAAATTTACTTCTACGAATCGAACCCTCCGCCTCATAAACTACGATATAGTAGGACGGAATGCTGACCTACAACACGTGTTTTTGTGTTTAGAACATTAATTGTCTGATTGAAACATTTTATGAACATAGATTTAAACACTAGAGTTATTTTATGGTCTACTGTCATGTTTACAAGACTCGAAAAGGGTAAAAGGACGAAAGGACTCTTCCTCCTCCTTACCGCGCCTTCCTCCTAGGGATGAAGGACTAATAGGCTAGGGTACCTCTTCTCTCTTTATCCGGGCTTGAGACCGGCTCTACATCTAGAGTAAGAGAGAATGTGGAAAATAATCTATACCAATATAGCTACTCAACTGACTATATACTACAGAAGGATGACTTAGGTGAGGGTAATCGCTGGGAATGTAGGAAGGTGTTTAGGCTGTTGTACTGTCGAGAGAGAGCTATTCCTCAATAATACCTACACGGTGTAATTATTTCCCTATTAAATATATCTGCTTTATACTCTGTGTAACCAGCATCTTGATAGGCTCTTAGAAGTTGCAAACGTTGTACGACTACGTTACAGTCTTTACAGTACCTTATGTCTACATAGGGTACCAAAGGCTTGTTGTTGTGAACTTTGAGCCTATTTGCAGACAGGGACTTGTTTTGATGTTATACGTGCTTCAGTAGTAGCGTTTCCAGGTACAAACTTAACTTGTTTCGATAGCAATGAAGCATTGAAATTTTTTCGTCTTGCATCTCTTCTTGGGATTTTTGCACGGCGACAGAACGTGTAGTAGGCTTAGAAAATGAAATAAAATCATGAAGCTCTAATGGCAACGAAACATTGAGATATGCTGCTTCCTCTTCTTCTTCTTCTTTTCCTTTATTACTATTTTTACCATAATCGTTATCCTTATAATGATAATCTTGCTTCTCTTTATCTCGAAATGTATGCTTAGTAACAGTACTTGTAGCAGGCCTAGACAACAAGGGAGAATTAAAAATCTCTCGCAGAGATGTACGTTTTTTAAATAAATCAGTGTGTAATTAACTACGGTTGAGCTCTTTGTATTTTCTTCTCGATGAAGCTACATTACAGGCGGGTTCGTGACGTTGAGCGTTGTATGCGTTCTTGAACTCTCTTCTACAATATTTGCATTGAACAATTGTCCTACATGATATTTCATGACGTCTCTTGTGATAGCCTTGGGAATACGTTTTCCACACTCTTTGCTAATATAGCTAGAAATAGGTTTTTCCATGACGGACTTGCTTTTCAGCTAACAGATTCTTCTTTAAATCCACTAGGCACTTGTTTCTCTCTACTTCGATGATGCAAACAGCTTAACGATTAACAGTAAACTATCACTAAAACGTATAACCAAGGTGGCAAGAGTGAGGTTTAACATCGTCCAGATGGCAGCAGTGAGGTTAGCGATGTTCTGTTGTTTAAAATTCCGCGCCCACGTGCTTAAAGATGACAGCTGCTATTTTGACAAATGTAAAAAAGTATGTGGATTTTAAATTCCACGCTACGACGTGCATAAGGTGGCAGCAATGAGGTATAGCGCCGTGAAGATGGCAGCAGTAAGGTTAGCGATGCTCTATTGTCTCTAAAAGTGAGGTTAGGCTCCGTCAAGATGACAGCTATCACCTTGACAGCACGTTGCTAAGCCTGTGTATAGTCGCCATCTTGTGCAATCGCCCATAAACGTCATCATTCTCCATAAGAGCGTATGTGTAGCCGCCTTCTTGTGCATTACCCCAAAGCCGGCAACTTTCTCCATAAAAGCCTATGTATAGCAGCCATCTTGCGCAATCGCACTTGGCCGACATCTTTCTCTATAAGAGCCCATATATAGCCACCATCTTTCGCAATCGCCCATGGCCGGTATCTTTCTCCATAGAAGCCTATGTATTGCCGCCATCTTGCGCAATCGCCCATGCCGGCATCTTTCTCCATAAGAGCCAATGTATAGCCGCCATCTTGCGCAATCGCCCATAGGAGTCATCTTTCCCCATAACAGGCCATATATAGCCGCCATCTTGTGCAGTCACCCATGGCCGTCATCTTTCTCTATAAGAAGCCTTGTAGGGCCGCCATCTTGCGCAAGCGCCCCTAAGCCGTCTCATAAGAAGCCGTGTATAGCCGCCATCTTCTGCAATGGGATAGCCGCTATCTTGCACAGGCGTCCCTAGGCCGTCTCATAAGAGCAACCGCCATCTTCCGCAAGCGCCCAGGTCGTCTCATAAAGACCTACGTATACCCGCCATCTTGCGCAATTGGCGTCGGGAAGGGAATCTTGCCGTAAAACTAAGGATACCGCCTTCAAGATGGCAGATGTGAGGTTAGGCTCGCTTTCGTAGGCGTCGGGAAGGGCAACTAGCCGTTGAAGGGAGGTTAGGTCCCTCAAGATGCCGACTGTGAGGTTAGACTCGCTCTCTTTTGCAAATTTCGTAAATCGTCTTAGCCCTACTGCAGGGCCGATGACCTTCGGTGTTAGGCCCCTTGAAACAACAAGCAAGCAAGCCCTACTGCTGTACTAGGGGTCAATGACCTCGGAGTCGGAACCGGCCTAGGTACACTACTAGGGGTCAATGACCTCGGGTGCTGACGCAGCAAACAATAGTATACCTACTTGAGGAACATCCTAGGGCTTGGGAACCCCTTTGACCTACTACGTTGAGTAATTTTATATAGTTTATATAATTATATAGTTATTATATACAGTAAAGCAGTTTTACACATAGGCTAAGTCTGTCTTAGGAAGAATAATAATTTATAGCTAACTGCTGTGATGGCGTTATAACTTGGAGAGCACTTAGCAACCGAAACTTCTTCACCAT
This sequence comes from Anabrus simplex, assembly GCF_040414725.1. Classification (NCBI taxonomy): domain Eukaryota; kingdom Metazoa; phylum Arthropoda; class Insecta; order Orthoptera; family Tettigoniidae; genus Anabrus; species Anabrus simplex. The sequence continues at coordinate 380,355,730 of NC_090268.1, read as the reverse complement.
TATGACATGACAGGAATAAAATTAATCCTTTGTACTAATCAACATGTTTATTATAAAATATAGTTCAAAGTTTACAATTGGCACAACGTCTTTTACTTCTGAACAGCTTTTCCCTCTCTTGTAAAATCACGTTTCCGTTACATACGAGGTCTCCATTGTTATCAGCACAATCGGAAAATTGAAAGTGCTTAGGTAGGTCTGAAGTTTGGTAGAGTCGATATTAATAATAATATATTTTTTAATGGAACGTGAATGCCTGCGTAAGATGAATTACGGTTCTTGAATGCCACACAGTTGGTCTGAGAATGTCGGCTACCTATCCATTAACTGTAGACCGCACAGCTGGGTAACTTTTATTCCAGTCTTTCGAAGTCCTCGTAAGGTTCAACGGTCATTTGTAATTTTACGTGAATAATTTTCTTTCCGGAATAGTTCTTTTTTCAACTTACCCTGGCTATTTTCGTTACTAACAAAATATTTCATTCCTATAAAAACTACTTCACTCACCCTTCGTTTAAAAATTATCTCTATTTATAGATTGTTTATGATTTGCCTTTTCAGGTTCATCTAGCTCATTTAATAACTCGTACTCTGTTAATACCATCACCACGAAAATATCGTCAGAAAACCAGAATGTTTAATAGTGTCTCAATTTTGTTCACGAGCTTCGCAAGTAACAAAAGAGTACTCGGATGTATGAAGGTTTATCTGCAAACTGTGTTTTCCTATTAGAACTGGCTCTAATCTGTACTACTGGAGCACGCATATAAGTATGGCTTTATCATTCCTACTGGTAATATCCGAGTGTCATAGCTGTAGAGCAGTTCATTCGTTGCACTTAAGGTGATGAGCCAACGCTAGAAATCAAACCATAAATCCCACATGTTTCAGCAGTAAAATATTGGACTGCTCGCTTATACAATCACGCAGTACTAGCGAGTGAAAATGAAGCGAAGCAAAGCCAAGCTGTGGGTATTCTGTATTTGGCTTTACAGAAAATGATCACCCTATGTCGAATGTACCGGGTGTGTAGAATAAAACTGACCAGGAAAATATCAGAAATAGTACTGACTTGGGATTGACCTTTGTTAATGAACATCACAGAAGGTGCTGGGAATTGCCTCATCTGAAGAAATGAAAGACTGAGGATCCTAAATTTCTAACTCTAATTCACCCAGAAACCACCGACAGAACTCAACACGCAAAGGTTCGTCTGAAAGTTTTAACGCATTCTCATAATGCATTTGTAAGAATATAGATGGAGATCCTTTATGACAATGTTTCGCCGGGCGGAGTGGCTCAGACGGTTAAGGCGCTGGCCTTCTGACCCCAACTTGGCAGGTTCGATCCTGGCTCAGTCCGGTGGTATTTGAAGGTGCTCAAATACGTCAGCCTCGTGTCGGTAGATTTACTGGCACGTAAAAGAACTCCTGCGGGACTAAATTCCGACACCTCGGCGTCTCCGAAAACTGTCAAAGAGTAGTTAGGGGACGTAAAACAAATAACATTATTTTTATTAATATAAGAATGTTTCGACACGACAGTCTCTTAATTCCGAATTGCACAGAAAAATGGTGTTGCCATTTCCAGGCTTTCCTTCAATCAAGCAATGTTTTCTGGTGTTCGAATTCTTTTCGGATAGTTACGGCTTTTATTCGCTACAAAGCTCGTTTCATACCAGTTGCCCCTAAGTTTTGAATTGCAGGCTTTGCTGGAGGTTTCGCCAAAACACGTCCAGTCTTTAACTCTTGCGCAAACAGTTCCGCACTGGCTTTCGACGAATCGTGCTTCACATGACACTCGCCAGTGAACACGCGCTGTTTACTCATGATCACCATTTTTGTGTTGCATTCAGCTGGTCACTGAACACGTGTTCTTCCCTCACTCACTCACTCACGTAATGGCACAGAGACGTACTCGGGAGATGCGGGAGATGAAAACGCGCAGACATGCTACGGAATCCGATTGGTGCATCGAAATCACGGTTTCCAGCATTTCCTGTGATAGGCAGTTCTCCTGTTCATTAACAAGGGTCAATTCCTCGTCAGTATTATACACATTTTCCGGGATAAGACGGTTTGTCCGACAATATCAAGTCAAGTCATTTACATACAGGCCATGGAGGCTCTTGGAGGGGTGGAAAACCTCAGCACTTGGTGAGGTAGAATGGTTAGCTCTACCCTCGGCCACCTTTGCCCCCAGGAATTACCCTGGTACTAATTTATAGTGTAGGCTGAGTGAATATTAGGGCTATGCGCAACTCCGAAAGTTGAAATCTCATTTCTTAAATTTTTCGACTTCCTGACGGGGAATTGAACCCGCGTTCTTTGGGGTGAACCGACCACGCCTTTACCTCCTCCACCAGGCAGTACCTTTCTTTCGACCATATTACATGCATAATACGTCAAATACAACCGGGCTACTTGGCCGTGCGGTTAGGGGCGCGCGGCTGTGAGCTTGCATCCGAGAAAATAGTAGGTTCGAGTCGCATTGTCGGCAGAACTGCAGATGGCTTTCCGTGGTTTTCCATTTTCACACCAGGCAAATGGCGGGGCTGTACCTTAATTAAGGCCACAGCCGCTTCCTTCCAGCTCCTAGGCCTTTCCTGCCCATCGTCGCCATAAGACCTTTCTGTGTCGGTGCGACGTAAAGCCGCTAGTATTTTATTGACACACATTGAAGTACCGCTATTCATTAAAGTACAGTTCTTGTTACAGCGATTGATTTGTAACTGACCGTATTAAATATCGATTAATATCGTATTTGAAGAATTCCTCAAGTCTTGAAAGCAGCAAACCAGATTGGCTGTAATGGCAATCACATGTTTTATAAAGTATTGAAAAGTAAAAATCTGATCACCTGCAATGAAAAATATTTTATGTCCGAAGATATTAATGTAAACGCATGCACAGAAATAGTGCCCTGACATACATACACCGCCCCACTCCAGTACTGAAAATGTGGGGAAGGAGTGAACGGGTAGTGATGAAGGCACTGTGTGTGTGTTGCTATACATCCACCACTGTGCCCGTAGCAATCAAAATAGCGGGCTGTCTCCCTGCAACAATGCGTTAAGCGAGGAGGTGGGGGGATACCATGCTTTGTCTGCATCGGGACACCATCTCTGTGCAAGCGTGTAACACTCTCTAACTCTGTTTAGAGCGAGTAGTTCGCGTTGCTGCCACAGGTGATCTTAGGAGTCGATTACGTTTCGCTGGCTACATAACTCTTCTGCTATTTTGTTGTTATTTTGTTTTCATATTTTGTTAATAGGTTTAACGTCGCACTATTACCCATAATTTTCTGGCAACATTGGGATGGGAAGGAGTGAAGATTGGCTTCAGCATTTATTTCGTATGAACATGGGAAAAGCGGAAAATGTTCTTCAACATCGCTGACAGAGGAGTTCAAATCCACCATCTCCCGATTGTAAGCTCACATCTTTATGCTTTTACAATTTGCTTTACGTATCACCGACACAGATAGGCAATATGGCGACGATGTGATAGGAAAGGGCTAGATGTGGGAAGAAAGCGACCGTCGCCTTAATTAAGGCACAGCCTTGGCATTTAGCTGGTGCGAAAATGAGAAACTACGAAAAACCATCTTCAGGGCTACCGACAGTGGGGTTCGAACCCACTACATCCGGAATGCAAGCTGGTAGCTACCTGACCCAAACCGTGACCCCACGTCCTCGCTTCGCGTATTTATGACCTATATCCAGTTCATTCCAGTAAAAGTATAGATGCGTTGCTGTCTGTTTTAAGACTGTATATTAATCTAGAACTAAAATAAAATACAAAACTTAAATTATTCCGTAAATGCTGAATTTCTGTATCGCTGGTCTCAAAGCAAACATCTGGATGAAGGCATTGTTTCTTTAGAAAAATAGGGCAACGGTAGAGCGATATCTTGGATTTCGTTACCGTATTCTCTTCGTTACTGCACTGCACTCAGCACAATATGTTGAAATTTGAATATATTCAGTGGCTGCTCATCTTGACAGGAAGATCTCTTTCATCAGGTGAGTTGGCCATACGGTTAGAGGCGCACAGCTGTGAGCTCGCATCCGGGAGATAGTGGGTTCGAATCCCACTGTCGGCAGCCCTGAAGATGGTTTTCGGTGGTTTCCCATTTTCACAGCAGGCAAATGCTGGGGCTGTACGTTAATTAAGGCCACGGCCGCTTCCTTCCCATTCCTAGATCTTTTCTGTCCCATCGTCGCCATAAGACCTATCTGTGTGAGTGCGACGTAAAGCAAATAGCAAATAATAATAATAATAATAATAATAATAATAATCTATTTATTAGACCATAAGCTTCCATTCAATGGACATTAAATGTCCCAAGAGTTGCTAAGACCGAGCTCGATAGCTGCAGTCGCTTAAGTGCGGCCAGTATCCAGTATTCGGGAGATAGTAGGTTCGAACCCCACTGTCGGCCGCCCTGAAAATGGTTTTCCGTGGTTTCCCATTTTCACACCAGGAAAATGCTGGGGCTGTACCTTAATTAAGGCCACGGCCGCCTCCTTCCCACTCCTAGCCCTTTCCTGTCCCATCGTCGCCATAAGACCTATCTGTGTCGGTGCGACGTAAAACAACTAGAAGAAAAAGTTGCTAAGAGTGTAAACGTTCCTGTGACATTTCTGCCATGCGATTGCAAATGTTTAAAAGAGAAGTATTTCAAAATTTAGTAAATTCTATATTTCATACAGGCGTTACTCCCTGTAAATGGCCTTGCAGTGAGGATGGTTTTATGTGGAAGATTACTAGGTAATTCAATCAGTTTATTACAGGTGCATTGTAATTAGGAAAAGGCACAGCGTGAACTGCTTATTTCGCAGATGTTACAACTTTTTTTGATGACGTTACCACATGATGCCAGTTTGAGATCAGGTGCCAAAATCTCCCAGATTTTCCGGAACCTTTCGCATTACAGTTAGAAAGTTAGATCCTATGGATTTTCGTAATGATTCGCATTTGTCTCATAAATGAAATGGCGTATGGCTTTAAGTGCCGGGAGTGTCCGAGGATAAGTTCGGCTCGCCAGATGCAGGTCTTTTGATTTGACACCCGTAGGCGACCTGCGCGTCGTGATGAGGATGAAATGATGATGAAGACGACATATACACTCAGTCCCCGTGCCAGCGAAATTAACCAATTAAGGTTAAAATTCCCGACACTGCCGGGAATCGAACCCAGGACCCCTGTGACCAAAGGCCAGCACGCTAATCATTTAGCCATGGAGCCGGACATTTGTCTCATATATCATCAGCAATAAAGTACACGAAATTTAATTTAGATAATATTCCCACCAGCAACATTCCGGAAGATCGGCGTCAAAAATGATACTGGACATCAAAATTTAATACATAATTCATGCAGTTCATGGCGAGAGGCTATTGAAACGACTGCCGATACTCTGCCGCTTGAGCATATTCCGAGAATGTCTCTGGATTGTAACGTCTGTAGACGTTGCCACAGGGAGGTATGGGAACCTCAGCACACGTTCTGAGATCAAGTCGTCATGCAGAAATTCTACGAGGAATGCTGTAGATCATATGATTCACTCAACATAATCCAGTCACTCGGAGAGAGAGAGAGAGAAGAGCTTCAAAGTCCATGAAGAGGTGTATGGCATGACAACAAATGGAAGTGGCAAGATGAGATACTTGCAATACAAAATAATGTTTCAAAACTACAGTGGCCAGCCCTATCATCGTATACTATCAGAGGAAGTACGATCTAGAAGAAATCTGCTGGGCTGAGTGGCTCAGACGGTTGAGGCGCTGGCCTTCTGACGCCAACTTGATAGGTTCGATCCTGGCTTAGTCCGGAGGTATTTGAAGGTGCTCAAATACGCCAGCCTCGTGTCGGTAGATTTACTGGCACGTAAAAGAACTCCCGTGAGACTGAATTCCGGCACGTCGGCGTCTCCGAAGACCGAAAAAGTAGTTAGTGGGACGAAAAGCAATTATTTTTTTAAATATTATTTTTAGTATCCAATTACATCACGGAGAAATACCACGTAAATGTCTGGCTCCATGGCTAAATATTTAGCGCGCTGGCCTTTGGTCACAGGGGTTCCGGGTTCGATTCCAGGCAGGGTCGGGAATTTTAACGACAATTGGTTAATTTCGCTGGCACGGGGGATGGGTGTGTGTGTCGTCTTCATCATCATTTCATCCTCATCACGACGCGCAGGTCGCCTAAGGGAGTCAAATCCAAAGGCCTGCATCTGGCGAGTCACAATTGTCGCGGCACTAAAAGCCATACGCCATTTCATTTCACCACGTAAATTCTGTCACCGTCCGCCTCTGTGGTGTAGTGGTTAGCGTGATTAGCTGCCACCCCCGGAGGTCCGGGTTCGATTCCCGGCTCTGCCACGAAATTTGAAAAAATTGGTACGAGGGCTGGAACGGGGTCCATTCAGCCTCAGGAGGTCAACTGAGTAGAGGTGGGTTCGATTCCCACCTCAGCCATCCTGGAAGTGGTTTTCCGTGGTTTCCCACTTCTCCTCCAGGCAAATGCCGGGATGGTACCTAACTTAAGACCACGGCCGCTTCCTTCCCTCTTCCTTGCCTGTCCCATCAAATCGCCCCATCCCTCCACAAGGCCCCTGTTCGGCGTAGCAGGTGAGGCCGCCTGGGCGAGGTACCGGTCATTCTCCCCAGTTGTATCCCACGACCCAAAGTATGAAACTCCAGGACACTGCCCTTGAGGTGGTAGAGGTGGGATCCCTCGCTTAGTCCGAGGGAAAAGCCGACCCTGGAAGATAAACAGATTAAGAAGAAGAAGAAGAAATTCTGTCACCGTTTATGGATTGTTATTGGGTACAATAGATACCATACCGGGGACGACGGTCGAGTTGTGGAAGAGGTTTGCCCTCAAGGAATACTTTCAAGCTACGATTGCCAAGGCGGCTGTGCGTCGATCCATGCTTGTTCTAAGGAACCATTTATACTCCAAAACAAAAAAGTCGTACAATACTCCGTCTAAGAGCAAAGCCGTGAGGGTAAGTTTCCTAAATAAAGGATTTATATACACAGTCCTTGCCGTACCAGTTCAGAAAACATCAGTTTATTGTTGTCAATATGTAGGAAAGGAAATCACAGTCCAAGGAGAGGAAATAAAACCTCGAGATTTGCCGATGATATCGTTATTTTATCTGAGACTGCAGAAGATCTCGAGAAGTTGCTGAATGGTACGGATGAAGTCTTGGGTAAGGAGTACAAGATGAAACTAAATAAGTCCAAAACAAAAGTAATGGAGTGCAGTCGAACGAAGGCAGGTGATGTAGGAAATATTAGATTAGGAAATTAAGTCTTAAAGGAAGTAGATGAATATTGTTACTTGGGTAGTAAAATAACTAACGATGGCAGAAGTAAGGAGGACATAAAATGCAGACTAGCACAAGCAAGGAAGAGCTTTCTTAAGAAAATAAATTTGCTCATTTCAAACATTGATATCGAAATTAGAAAGATGTTTTTGAAGACTTTCGTGTGGAGCGTGGCATTGTACGGAAGTGAAACATGGACGATAACTAGCTCAGAAAGAAAGAGAATAGAAGCTTTTGAAATGTGGTGTTACAGAAGAATGCTGAAGGTGAGATGGATAGATCGTATCACGAATGAAGAGATACTAAATCGAATTGGTGAGAGGAGATCGGTTTGGCTAAATTTGACGAGAAGAAGAGATAGAATGATAGGACACATCTTACGACACCCAGGACTTGTTCAGTTGGTTTTTGAAGGAAGTGTAGGTGGTAAGAACGGTAGGGGTAGACCAAGATATGAATATGACAAGCAAATTAGGGCAGATGTAGGATGCAATAGTTACGGGGAAATTAAAAGGTTAGCAGAGGATAGGGTGGCATGGAGAGCTGCCTGCAACAAATCAGTCTATGGACTGATGACTCAAACAACAACATGTAGGTAATTAAGCAATAGTATGAGGCAAATTAAGAAGATAATTTCCGTTAATATGTGAAGACTTCCTGGTCCAAAACAAACCACTTTTATAAGATTTGATCGTAGGAGGTCAAAGAATAACAAGTGTGTGTCACTCACCACTTCAGTCTCATTTGTGTTCCAGTCATCCCACTCATGCTCATTGTGTCGACTTCAACAATTATTTGCACTTCTCAATTACCCTGTGCACTGGTTCTATTTCCACTCGATTGGCTATAAATACTATTTATTGCCTTTGTGTTCTAATGACTGTGATAACTCAATGGTCCCTGCTGAAGCTGTACAAACAGCCGGCGCAATTAGAGTGCTGATGCGTCATTGAGTGTATTTAGCTCTATTCATCTCTGTCAGCTTAACTGAACAATACTCCATCAGCACGCAATGCTTCACCAATAATAACGTAATATCATCAGGTTTGTTGAGAGAATACTCAAACTTCAAGAGGTGTATGGATCCTCATACATGGAAAATTTAGACATTTGTAGAATTCCGACCTATATTTAACGTATCCACAATGACGCACACAAGATGAATTTTAGTTATATATATATTCACAAAATAATTCACACCCACTTTACCTTAATCACCGTATCACAACATAACACTTCACTTCGAGACTATCAACAAAGTCGCCATTATTAAAACAACTATCAACACAACACATAGAGGTTAAACCTTGGAAAACAAATAAAACAGTTGACTGCATACAAGCATGTTACTTCATAATGGAGACTACGTTTTACCGCATGTCACGAAGTCACAAGTATATACCTTGCTACACCATAACTCGTCAACTAGTAACTTCCAAACAATAACTTCAGTAACACACAGTAACTAACTTCACTGACAAGATCGTCTCTTTATATGTATCTGTCCAGGTTTCCAGAAAGATAGGTTACATAAACTACCTTCTTGAATATTCAGGAGTGCCTAATACATAGAAATAGTGAACAGAATATTCTCAATCATACTCGTCTACCTATACCATTCAGGAAGTTAGAGTGTGTTTCACGATTATGGATTGCAATTTATACAGGTAAGAAAGAATTATAATATTAATTTGCAGATATTTACATTAACTAAACTCATATGAATATCTATGTATATCACTTGTTTCATGACATAACCTCACAAACAGCTCGATCATATCGTCCGTACATATAACTTAACTACGTAAATAATACTAATACTAAGTGGATGTAACGCTTCACAGCTATAAATAAATAATGATAATAATCATAAAATGATAATAATAATAATAATAATAATAATAATAATAATAATAATAATTTTCGAGCACGATATCTATATTAGTTACCCATGGGTGAGAGAATATAGCCCCCCTGTGGGTGGGGGCAGTAGAATAACACCCACGGTATCCCCTGCCTGTCGTAAGAGGCGACTAAAAGGGGCCCCAGGGGCTCTGAACTTTGGAGCGTGTGTTGGCGGCCACGGGGCCCATAGCTGAGTCCTGGCATTGCTTCCACTTACTTGTGCCAGGCTCCTCACTTTCATCTATCCTATCCGACCTTCCTTGGTCAACTCTTGATCTTTTCCGACCCCGACGCTATTAGGTTTGCGAGGGCTAGGGAGTCTTTCATTTTCACGCCCTTCGTGGCCCTTGTCTTCCTTTGGCCGATACCTTCATTTTTCGAAGTGTCGGACCCCTTCCATTTTTCTCTCTGATTAGTGTTATATAGAGGATGGTTGCCTAGTTGTACTTCCTCTTAAAACAATAATCACCACCACCACCACTGAGAGAATATAGTTTTCAAGTTATACCTGTTATTGCACTTGCATCATATTTTACATTGTAAATGCATGCAGAGTACATTACGATTATTTGTGATAAATTTGAGGACCTACAACCCTTACTGAAATATGTGAACTTCGCTGAAATGAATTGCGGTCGTAACACCAATGTCACAAAGACAAATTCATGGATTTATTCGTCAACTACTGCAAGCGGTTTCGTTTCCATAAAATTGAAAGCAGTAGTTCTCTTAGACACTTGGGTCACATGATCACCGAAAATCCTGACACTGAGCAACGAATTTCTTTCTTAATCGTAACAACAAAAACTAGATTCAGCAGAATTAAAAAGCCTGTTGTGTAATGATAAACTCAGTCTCAAAGTACTCTACAATTTGTTAAAATTTACTGTAAGTCTGTGCTGCTCTATGGTACCCAGACGTGAACTTTAAGAGTAACTCGTTGAGAGGCCTGAAAGCTTTCGAAATGTAGAATCACCGAAGAGTGCTTCCGATATGGGAAACACCGAATTCCTTAAACGAGAAAAAAATTCGTGAAACTTTGTTTGATAACGTTTTTGTACTAAAAGTGAGGGAGCAAATATCTAGCACTTTCTGCAGATATTATTCCAATAAAAGATTGAGGGCAAGCCTTGTGTTGGTCGAAAGTAGAGCCCGGATTATATGTAATATAAAAATTAGAAATATGTACATAACGTTGACTAAATATGTAGTAAAATATGTAATAAATACAAATTATGTAACTTAATAGCTAAGTTTTATTTGATGTAGCCTTGTACACAAATGAGGAAACAAAACCGAAAAAAGTTAAAAGTGCAGATACTATTCAACCTCAAAATTTCATTTGCAGACATAATTAATAAGTAAATAGCTTTCCAAATTTTCTGCGGTCATCGATTGCGTTCTGTCCGTTAGGATGTTCTTATATATTAAAAAAAGGCCTTTCAGCTTCACATGAAGTCCCTGGTGCGTATTTGAAATTGCCCGGCAAAGAAATATTTTTCTTTTTTTGCCATTGGCTTTACGTCGCACCGACACAGATAGATCTTACGGCAACGATGGGACAGGAAAGAGCTAGGACTGGGAGAGAAGTGGCCGTGGCCTTAATTAAGGTACAGCCCCAGCATTTGCCTGGTGTGAAAATGGAAAACCACGGAAAACCATCTTCAGGTCTACCGACAGTGGGGTTCGAACCTACTATCTCCCGAATACTGGATACTGGCCGCACTTAAGCGACTGCAGCTATCGAGCTCGGTAAGACATATTTAATTGTAGACTCACTCAAGCAAGGAAGTTCCTTATTAAAAGAAAAAAAAATACCTACCACCTTCGCCACGGAGAGAAGAAAATTGATCTCATCAAACACAAATATGTTTATTAGAAGAATGTTTCTGAAGACTTGTGTATGGAGTGTAGCCCTTTATAGAAGTGAAGCATGGATAATAACTGAAGAAGAAAGAAAGAAAGAAAGAAAGAGGAAAGGCGCTTTTGACACGTGGCATTAAACCGAGGATTGGCGAATGGATCACAAAAGAAAAGTCACTAAATCTGAGAGGCGAAGAATATGACAAAGTTTGTGCAAGGGAAGATAGACAGCTCGAGACACCCAAGACTTGCTACGTCAACATAGCTAAGGGATGCGATTCTTTGACAGAAACCTCACTTTAAATTATTTTTAGATGTTACAGGTGTTAGAGGCTTTTTAAACTATTTTCAAGTATTTAATTATAAAACTTAAGTCGATATAAAATTAGTGAAAAGAGAATTTTTTTTCCAATGCGCTATATCCTTCAAAATATTTAAAATATGTAATATCTATCAAAATATTTAATATGCATCGAAATATATAATAATATGCTTTAAACTTCTGGAATAATGGTCCTTTTAGTGTGATTCGCCGACATTTTAGTTTTTTCCTTGTAGCTACATATATTGGAACAGAATGTGTAATTTACATATACTCCGGGCTATAGTCATAAGACAAGAATCTGGCTAGATTACACCAAAGAATGGACGGAGATCAACACGCCCAAATGGCTTTCCATTTGCCGCAAGACTGAACAAATTTCTCCACGATGACCACTTAACAAGTGGCCGCGCGGTTTGGGTCCCGTAGCTATCAGCGTTTAATCTTGAGGTAGAGGGCACGCCCCGCAGTCAGCAGCCCTGAAGATTGTTTCCGTGGTTTCCCATTTTAACACGAGACAAATGGTGGGGTCGTACCTTAAATAAGGCCACGGTCACTTCCTTCCAATTCATAACCCTTTCCTGTCTTATCATCGCCACCCTGTGGATGAGGAACGCCGATGAAATATACACCCACGATATCCCCTGCCTGCCGTAAGAGGCGACTAAAAGGGACGACCAAGGGATGATTGTATTAGAACCACGAAACTACTTGTGATTAGTACCATAACGTGGGGAACACCATGGGTCGCCTTTACTTGCGAGTAGAACCACCATGTTAGGTACACAATAAGTTTGTGATTAGTAGCAACAGAAGTTGAGTCCTTATGGGTTTTCCAGTACCCGTGATTACTACCATTGTGAGAAACACCACGGGTCTGGGAGTTGCTTGTGATTAGTACCCGCTATATGAGTAACACCGCGGGTCTGCGTTGCCTGTGATTAGTACCCACTATATGAGGAACACCACGGGTTTGCGTTGCCTGTGATTAGTACCCACTATATGAGGAACACCACGGGTTTGCGTTGCCTGTGATTAGTACCCACTATATGAGGAACACCACGGGTTTGCGTTGCCTGTGATTAGTACCCACTATATGAGGAACACCACGGGTCTGCGTTGCCTGTGATTAGTACCCACTATATGAGGAACACCACGGGTTTGCGTTGCCTGTGATTAGTACCCACTATATGAGGAACACCACGGGTCTGCGTTGCCTGTGATTAGTACCCACTATATGAGGAACACCACGGGTTTGCGTTGCCTGTGATTAGTACCCACTATATGAGGAACACCACGGGTTTGCGTTGCCTGTGATTAGTACCCACTATATGAGGAACACCACGGGTTTGCGTTGCCTGTGATTAGTACCCACTATATGAGGAACACCACGGGTCTGCGTTGCCTGTGATTAGTACCCACTATATGAGGAACACCACGGGTTTGCGTTGCCTGTGATTAGTACCCACTATATGAGGAACACCACGGGTTTGCGTTGCCTGTGATTAGTACCCACTATATGAGGAACACCACGGGTTTGCGTTGCCTGTGATTAGTACCCACTATATGAGGAACACCACGGGTTTGCGTTGCCTGTGATTAGTACCCGCTATATGAGGAACACCACGGGTCTGCGTTGCCTGTGATTAGTACCCACTATATGAGGACCACCACGGGTTTGCGTTGCCTGTGATTAGTACCCACTATATGAGGAACACCACGGGTTTGCGTTGCCTGTGATTAGTACCCACTATATGAGGAACACCACGGGTTTGCGTTGCCTGTGATTAGTACCCGCTATATGAGGAACACCACGGGTCTGCGTTGCCTGTGATTAGTACCCGCTATATGAGGAACACCACGGGTCTGCGTTGCCTGTGATTAGTACCCGCTATATGAGGAACACCACGGGTCTGCGTTGCCTGTGATTAGTACCCACTATATGAGGAACACCACGGGTTTGCGTTGCCTGTGATTAGTACCCACTATATGAGGAACACCACGGGTCTGCGTTGCCTGTGATTAGTACCCACTATATGAGGAACACCACGGGTCTGCGTTGCCTGTGATTAGTACCCGCTATATGAGGAACACCACGGGTTTGCGTTGCCTGTGATTAGTACCCGCTATATGAGGAACACCACGGGTCTGCGTTGCCTGTGATTAGTACCCACTATATGAGGAACACCACGGGTCTGCGTTGCCTGTGATTAGTACCCACTATATGAGGAACACCACGGGTCTGCGTTGCCTGTGATTAGTACCCGCTATATGAGGAACACCACGGGTCTGCGTTGCCTGTGATTAGTACCCACTATATGAGGAACACCACGGGTTTGCGTTGCCTGTGAGTGGTGCCATTATGTGAGAAATACCATAGGTCTGCGTTACCTGTGTGAAGTACAATACTTGTGAGTAGTAGGCTACTCTAATGTGTGGAACACCTTGAGACTACGCTACTTTTGATTAGTACCGCAACATGACAAATACCATGGTTCTACTTTACTAGCGATAAGTACCATTATTAGGGGCCGTTGACCTAGATTTTGGACCCCTTCAGAAAACAAGCATCCTTGATTCAGGATTGGGCATTAGAAGCAGTCCCTTGGTCAATAATACTATTGTTTGTAATAGGTTTTGGGTCGGGTCCACTGATTGTTTAAAATTCATTTCCATCCATTCATTCTTCATCATCACGTTTTCTATTTAGATCAGTGGATGATTTTGAACTTTTAATTTATCATCCCATTTTGTCACATTTCGTGCAATTAAGGGCCGATTTACGCCACTTTAAACAAAAGACATCATCATTGTCATCATCATCATCATCGGCATCGCGACCGGGTGTTGAGCTAACCACTGTAGTCCATCAAGTGCCGAGATTGTGGATAGGGAAACCTTTAACTTCCACCTCTCCAAGGGCCTTCATGGCCTGTACGAGAGAACTTTGACGTTTTGTTGTAATTCTCATCTGCTGGTATGAAGTTCAGTCTGACGTATTTCAGTACCTCCAAATACCACCGGACCGAGCCAGGATCGAACTTGCCACGTTGCCGTCAGAACCGCCTAAGCCACTCACTGGACGAAACTTTGATAAGTTAAGTCCATAGTAGCATTTAATGTTACATCCGCAATGCTAATTATGTCGCTTCTTTTTCCACCGTTTCTCCCCACACTTCCATGGGATAGTGGGCGCGAACTATGTCACACATGTAGATTTGGCCCCATTTAACGGCCGAATGCCCTTCCTCATGCCAGCCCTATGTGGAGGGATGAACTCATTAAAAAAAATTTTTTTTTTTGTTGTCAGCACCTGGTAGTGTGATGTCTTGAGTGTGTATGAAGAAGGGTGTATTTCTACAAACACCCAGCCCCCAGTTATTGCAATGAAGCAGAGGTTGTTTAAAACCCCAATCCGATTGCGTTTCGAACCCATGTCTCTCTAAAATGAAGGCCTCAATTCTGACTATCCATCCAAGTATGTAGTCACTACTACTGCTACAACTACTATTACTACTACTGGAATATTTTGAAGATTTCAAGTATAAAACTGGACACATTGAAAAGCCATCCGACGCCCTGTCTCTTCCAATACCATCCTCTGTGAACTGAGTTGGTATTGACCGTACGGTCGGCCACTTCCTGGCCGGAAATGTCTGCTGGAAATTCTCCTCCAGACTTCTCTCTTGCACCTCATCTCATCAGCCTCTAAGAATTCCCTCTCCACACGCTGTCTTAGGACGAACATCATTAACGGTGAAATGAAATGGAGGATAAGAATATTCTGTGACGGTAGAAGAACGATTTTAAAAAGGAAATGTTACCAATAAATAGTTATCTTATATAATTTTTGTATATTTGTTTTCCTTTTACTTTATGAAAATGATGTACTATGATTTGGTATGTCCTTAGCAACGGAATGACTTTTAAAAATATTCATACAAAATACATCAAGTGTTGATGGAATTTGTGCTAAAGACATACATTACAAAAATAAATATATTTATTTTAATACGAAGATATTCAGTCCATTCTGATCGGTGACTTTCCTTAAGTATAGTGATAGTAATGAAATGCAAGGTTATAATTAATATAAGACTCTAAAATCTCAAACCTAGGCCAACTTATGGTTTCAATCCACAAAAATGGTCTCCAAATTAATTTCAAAAATATAGTTTCACTGACACTCACGCTGCTCTGGGACTCCTACAAGAACACATCTTAATTCTATCCCTACGAATATAAACTGGCCTGGCCTGCCTTGCAAATAAGTACGATCGTACAAGGAGAAACTAAGTACTCTGACTCTTAAATGACACATCAAATGATATATACAAATAGATCAATGCGCAAACACACAAAGCAAATCCATGCAAATCTAAACGTCTCAGCTGCAATTATTGCCCAGTTCCGTGGCTAAATGGTTAGCATGCTGTCCTTTGGTCACAGGGATCTTGGGTTCGATTCCCGGCAGGGTCGGGAATTTTAACCAAAATTGGTTAATTCTCCTTGCACGGGAACTGTGTATATGTGTCGTCTTCATCATCATTTCATCCTCATCCCGACGCAGAGGTCGCCTATGGACGTCAAATCAAAAAACCTGCACCTGGTGAGCCGAAGTCCTCGGGCACATCCCGGCACTAAAAACCATACGCCATTTCATTTTCAGTTGCAATTATGAATGATTGATCAAAATATTTACATAGTGCGTGTCCCTTTATATTAACAAACTCTAAATCATAAGCCGTGACACCGGGTAGAGTGCTAAGCCCAGGAACAACACAATTATAGGTCTGTTTCTTGTTCACTAAATGACGTTGCAATCCTTGGCGTTCGCATTCAGTCAATCAGGAATTAGCTGGGGAAGAATTCTCAGAAATGAGTGTGCTAGATGTGGAGGTAACTGCGTATAATTGTGGTGGAGGATAGTGTAATGTGTGGAGTGTGAGTTGCAGGGATGTTTGGCGACAACACAAGCACCTAGCTCCAGAGTTGTTGGAATTAACCAATTAAGGTTAAAATTCCCGACCCGGCCGGGAATCAAACCCGAGACCCATCTGAACTGTTCTTCAGTGGACTGAGAAAAATGTCTGTAGCAAATGACATGCTGTACTGCAGAACTGAAACTTTCAGTATGAGTAAAGTTATAAATGCAGGATATCTTTTCTTTTTTTCGGCCTTCTTCCACAAACGTCGAAATCACAGAGAAGACAGTACCAACAAGTAACAGAAGGTAGTGTTAGCGAGATTCCTAAAGCATCTTTACCTAATTTCACTGTACGTATCTTGGATGACCTGCATGATATCCAGGGTATGTATTAACATATCTATTAATTATAATTTCGTTAATAATAATAATAATAATAATAATAATAATAATAATAATAATAATAATAATAATAATAATAATAATAATAATAATAATAATAATCGTATAGCCTCAGCTACCGTTTCCAGACATTTCGATTTGACGCCATCTGGCTGTCTGCTCGAAAATTTCGACGTTCCGGTTTACTTTGTCTGCCATCTAGCGGACCTAGAGTAAACCGGATCTCTCTTGGGCGTCTATGGCTGAGATTTAATTAATTTTGTCGGGTAAATACCAAATGTATCACCAGAGATCTTTTACATGCCGACATCGTACGGCATGGAGTGTCGAATGGACTTTTTTCCGCCCTTAAAAAATCCGACTACCTCTGGCGGGTTTGAACCCGCAATCTTGGGATCCGGAGGCCGACACTCTACCACGGAAAATTTAGTGGAAGTATTTCACTTGTTTCAGTTCCTAAGCAGACTGCCATACAGTTCTCTTCCCTATGTACGTAGGCTGTTTCGTGGTGAAGAAGATCGTGGTTGAGGTATCCTGTGCTACTTGCAAAGGCAAACTGATCACTACAAACTCCCTGCTACATTCATGACTCTTATTTTAAAGTGCGACAAGAACTCCACGTTCCAATACCATCCTCTAAGTTTATAGTACTTCTGTGTGTAATACAGAAGTTTATAGAAAGTACTGTGTCTAAGTTACAAGACGTAAGAGAAAGAACTTCTTTGTAAGTTAGTAACAACCTCATGTGAACTGAAAATGAAATGCATTGCGCCTCATTTAGTGAACTGATTCACAATAATTTACTTCCAAGTATTTTTAGAAATATACCGTCATCATTAACGGAAGTTTTCGAAAAACCGAAATACTTGAATAACAAACCCTTAGGCAGCAAATTTCTGCATGCGTGAAATTGCTGCTTCGAGCCGAGACATGCTGAAGGAGTCAGCTATCAGCGCCAAACGGAGAAATCCGTAACTACTACCTACAACGAGCAAGCGGACATTTTGCCAAGGCTTAAACGACATTGTAGCGGGCTATGGTCTTGCATTAACCTACCAACACACACACAAATTGAGTTCGCCAAACACTAGCGTCTGTGTTGTGTCGTTCAGGGATCATGTTTACTTTTATGCCTGAAAAAGAACATTTGCGGCACGCATTGCTTTTATTTATTTAATAAAAGGTAAAAGGCTGTGAAAAGTCATCGTTTGCCGGTAGAAACATACGGTTAACACGATCCATTGATTAGAACACCAGGACCAAATCGCTTCGGCAAGAATACTCTGCTTTGTGTCTGGTGAGACCAGAGCGGTATTGTGTATTATGAACTCTTGAAGCCCGGCGAAGGCCTTAATGCACAACGCTATTGCCAACAAATGATTAATTTATATCACGCATTGATCGAAAAACGACTGGAATGGATTAGAAGACATAGCAAATAGAGTGTTTTACACGGCAATGCGCCGTCTCACTCAGCGAAACGAATGAAAGACACCTTGAAATCACTTGGGTGAAACATCCTTCCACACCCGCCGTACTCTCCCGACCTGGCGCCATCTATCACCTCTTCGCATCAATGATGCACGCGCTCGCAGAACAGCACTTCAGCAGTTTCGAGGAAGTTGGAAAATGGCTCGACGAATGGTTTGCCGCAAAAGACAAGCAGTTTTTCCTAACTTACCTGAAATATTGGCGAAGTGTTTAGAAGCCAATGACCAATATTTTGAATAAACCAAAAATTAATTTCCGTTGAAAATTACGTTTTTTTCATTACGACAAAAACCGCCAAAAACTTGTGCATACTCCTGGTATTGGTTCTTGGAGGGGGCAGGAATTTGAAAACCTCCCTCGGGGAATGTGTTACCACCTTGACGACAACATGCCTCTAGGCATGTGGCGGCTGTTCACCTCAGTTCTTTGAATTTCTAGCATACATGAAGGGGTGAGTAGAGCTGGAATTTTTCCCATTCCTCTTTCCGCCTAACAGTAAGTTCCCAGGTGAAATGGAAATGGCGTGTAGCTTTTAGTGGCGGGAGTGCCCGAGGTCATATTCGGCTCGCCAGGTGCAGGTCTTGGATTTGGCGTCCATAGATGACCTGCGCGTCGTGATGCGGATGAAATGATGATGAACACGACACATACACCAAGCCCAGTTCCAGCGAAATTAACTAATGTTGATTCAAATTCCCTACCCTGCCGAGAATCGAAGCCGGCTGGTTTCCTGTGATATCAGCTCTGGATTGCCTGACATAAGCTCCTTGCGAAGATAAGGTCCTTCCTGCCAGAATTTCCAAACACACACATTGTTACAGAACGGGCCCCTTAATTGCTCACGGAGTCACACGTATGTATCTCTATTCTTTGTGCAAGTAAGTCCTTACCAAACTGTGACGTAGCTGACCGTTCTGTAATTAAATCGTGTGAGAGGCTAGAATTATAATATTCTTTGGGTACGTAAAATTATGACGCGACGCCTGGGCTGTCTGGGTGCAGTGGTTATTTTACAATGGTAACATTGGTAACTGTATGTTAGAAAGGATTGTCGTCGAAGGAATGGTAAAATATTTACTTATTTATTTATTTATTTATTTATTTATTTATTTATTTATTTATTTATTTATTTATTTATTTATTTATTTATTTATTTATTTATTTATTTATTTATTTATTATCTGACCCGACATCCAGGATTTTCCTAACGGTACAGAATAGCATACAATAAATTTTAGAAAAAAGTGATATCCTTATATCCAAAACGTTTTAAATCTGGTCGTCAATTCCTACTTGGACCGAGCTCGATAGCTGCAGTCGCTTAAGTGTGGCCAGTATCCAGTATTCGGGAGATAGTAGGTTCGAACCCCACTGTCGGCAGCCCTGAAAATGGTTTTCCGTGGTTTCCCATTTTCACACCAGCAAATGCTGGGGCTGTACCTTAATTAAGGCCACGGCCGCTTCCTTCCCACTCCTAGCCTTTCCTATCCCATCGTCGCCATAAGACCTATCTGTGTCGGTGCGACGTAAAGCAAATAGCAGAATTCCTACTTGGGACGTTAAGGCTAAATAGATCACGTAATGTGCGCCCCATGGGAATGGTGTTTATGTACAGCCAAAGAGTACTTTATAATGCAGATGCAATTCCTTTTCCCGCTTGTATTTCATCCTCCATGGTTCCTATCGCGTCCAGGAAGGCACCTGTCACAACAATCTGGTTGAGATTGAATGCCTGCAGGAAAATAAAAATAAAGCGAATAATTCTTAATCTTACTGAACGAAAGTGCAAGTAACTAGAATGAGTATACGACCGGTAGCTGCCTCTGCTACGGTCAACCTGTTTGCGTTTGAGCGTTACTGAGTTACCTGCAGGTAGGAAAGGGAGGGAAAGTGGCACCTTCAGAGTACTCTTCTACAGACTTGGTGCAGAAACACCCTACCATGTCATTCGGTTTAACCAATTAGTATAACATTTAACAAATGTTAAGGTCACGAAAAACTTTTTTTCGAAAATGCAGGCGTTCTTTATGTATTTTAACCTCCTGAATTCTAAAATGATACTGAAAACATCGCATGGCCCAAAGTTTTTGTACAAATCGCGTAAAATTTTAGTTAATAATAATAATAATAATAATAATGTTATTGACTTTACGTTCCACTAACTACTTTTACGGTTTTCGGAGACACCGAGGTGCCGGAATTTAATCCCGCAGGAGCTCCTTTACGTGCCAGTACATTTACCGACACGAGGCTGTCGTATTTGAACACCTTCGAATACCACCGGACTGAGCCAGGATCGAACCTACCAAGTTGGGGTCAGAAGGCCAGCGCCTCAACCGTCTGAGCCACTCAGCCCGGCAAATTTTTAATTAATTGTAATGCAATTTAATGATATTATAATATTCTGATTGATATTCTGAGCTTCATATGTTGTTTTAGAGTTTAATATAAAATACAAAAGCAGTTGCTACGAAGGTTGGAATTGGTTCCAGGGGACAAAAGTATCAAATGTAAGCCTCTAGTGCGCATAATGAAGCAGTTTTTCTAAGCATTACCTAGGTGTGGCAACTGTTTGAAATATCTATATAATAAGTTCCCTGACCTGTCAGATGCTATGTTGAAGGAGGCCTTGTTTAATGGTCCCGATATTCTGAAAGTAATGCTAGATGAAGATGTCCTTCATTCAATGAATGCCGTGGGGCGAGAAGCCAGGACTGCCTTTAAGTGTGTGTTTCAAAACTTCCTAGGAAACAATCGTAGCCCAGAGTATGTCAACATAGTAGAGAACATGCTGACGAATTTGAAAATGCTGGGATGCTCAATGAGTTTGAAGTTACATATTGTGCATTCTACCATTGAATATTTTCCTACAAACCTGGGTGCTGTAAGTGAGGAATAGGGTGAAAGTTTCCATCAGGATATAAAGGACATGGAACGACGATACCAGGGAACTTGGGATGTTCGGATGATGGGCGACTACTACTGGATGCTTCACAGTGAGCACACAGAAATGCCCCATACGAGGAAAAGCAGGGGCCACGCCATGAATTACGTTTGTAGATGTTTACTACCATATTCTCTGTATGCATCTATTCAATGTGTGCATATTTCAATATGCTATTGGTTTGAACTTTTATTCAATTTCAGCATAATTCGTGTGCCATATACAGTATGAAGCAAAATTCGCGCACTCGGGCGTCGCAGCGCGGCTCCTCACAAGCCAGCAATTAAAAAAATGTCTCTCACAAAAGTTCATCCTGCGAGTATATCCGGGAAAAAAAAAGGAAGTTGAAGAATGGCAATCTGGCAACACTGTAACCACATGTAGGGTATCAACCTCTGTCAGCAGATATGTCGTGCTGTGCAGTTGGTGCAGTGGATAGAGTATTGAGTTAACATGCGGGAGGTCGAGGGGGTCGATCCTGGTTTGAGGCGTACGTTTTTTATTTCGTAAATGTAGTCCAGGTGGTATGGTATCTGGCATCATAGTCGTCAACAGCGATTGCAGTGCGTCCTCTAGAAACCATTTGCACTTACATACTACGATCCTATAAATGCACGAACATTCGTTTTCATTGGTCAGCTTTGAAAGACGCCCTTCCCACGTCGTGGGCGTGAATTTATTCGCACCACTTCATCTACTAGATGCGTTACAACGTGTTCAGCGTTACTAAATTTTGTAAATGTAGGATACATATGACCTACGAAACGCTATCTTACTGTATTACAGTATATAATGTCCGATGGAAATTAGCAAATAAAAAAGTGCGCCTCAACCCAGGATCGAACCCCTCGACCTCCTGCATACTAACCCAAAACGCTATCCATTGCACCAACTGTACAGCACGACTAGTGTGTTCTGGCAGAGGTACTTACCCTATATGTGGTTACAGTGTTGCCAGATTGTCACTCTTCAACGTTCTTTTTCTGCCGGATATACTCGTAGGACGAACTTATGTGACAGATATTTTTTTATTGCTGGCATGTGAGGAGTCGCGCTGCGACGCCCGAGTGGGCGAATTTTGCTTCACCCTGTATACTGTATGTACTACTTCAATATGTGATATCATTACTAGCAAAGTATACGTTTTCTAACATAACTGTGAGTGATCCGATATTTTCAGTGTCATTTTTTAATTCAAGAGGCAGAACTATACAAATTACACATACGTTTGTGAAAAATTATTAAGATTATTCACTGTTGAAATGTGTTATTGTTGTCCATCGGTCCTTTTATTTATTCATCCCCTCTCACTTCGCATCTAGTCCAACCTTTGTTCAAAAGGAAGCGTTTCTTTGTTGGGAATAACTTCAAACCAAATTAATCAGGGGCTATTGTGGCTGTGAAATCATAGTTTCTGCCGAAACCAGTTGAGAGGACACACTATTAGAAACAAGATGCATCGCCACAATTCGGTGCTGTTGGATGTACATGAACGTCATTGTCGAAAGCTTGCAGCTGATTTTTGTATGCTTACATTAGCAGCACTGAAATGGAAGTTCCTAAACAAACAAACAAACGGAATGAACCAAATGGCCCTAATGAGCCTTGGCCGCTAGTCAGCACAAAGGCCTGCAGATTACGAGGTGACGCCTGATCACCGTGACGAATTCTCTTGGTCATTATTTTTGGCATTTCGGAACCGGCCAACTATCTCCTCGTCGCACACACCCTCAGTTGTTCTCTTGTAGACTATGTATACCTCGAACGGCCCTCATATCCAGGCAATAAATCCCTGACCTGACCGGAACTCGAGCCCTTGGCCTCCTAGGTAAGGGAAAGTCTGGCTACTTCTATACCGCGGGGCCAGCAGGAATGTCTATGTACGTGACAAATTAATAAATGTTAACGATATAATATTACATTTCAAAAGGCTGTATCTGCGTATGGTATACATACATTTCTGAAATAATGATTTTTATTCCAGCGTAGAAATATCTCATACTTTTATAGCAAATATCAATTGACATCAAAAATATCATGGGAAGCTTCCAATCGTAACGATTGAAAAAAAAGTCCCCTGAGGCTGTCCGCGATTTCATGACAAATGTGTCTCAGTGTATAGTAAGAGAAACTGTAATGTCTTGAGTATCCTGCAACGTGCAACTATCTTGGCTCCTTGAGTCTCCTGCAACGTGCAACTATCTTGGCTCCTTGAGTCTCCTGCAACGTGCAACTATCGTGGCTCCTTGAGTCTCCTGGAACGCGCTCTTGTGTGACAAATATGTTTCATGGGACGTACCAGTCTTAAGCACGAATGTCGATGTACCATTCCTTGAATCGATCTCGTAAACTTATGAAAACGAGATGAACGGCAACTAGTGGATCCGCATAAACATACACATTGTTATATTCAGAAATATAGGCAGAACATATGTGAAGGATCTTCAACTGCAAACAGGGAATATGAAATCACAAGCAGACTGCCCATGTATTTTAACTACAAAACTTTTACACACGAGAAATCAGGGGCGTATTCTCCTTGAATGCAAGGCATTCACTGCATGCGTTATGATAACACAAAGAACTGTCTGATGTACGATTTTAGGTTGTTTTAAGTCAAATACTAACGATTTCATCTCTCAGAAGTTCAAAAGGTCCGCGCAACTGTACTAGTTCCGTTGCTTGACTACGTGTGGTGCTGGTGTAGTCTCGCCGTCTACTCCTCTCTAGGAAGAAAGAGACAGCATGGCGGAGTTAAGGATGCAAGGCATTCAATCTTAAAATTGCATTCGGTGGCAGACGTAGTTCTGAAACCCTCCGAACGATGTCGCTGCAATTGAAACGTGGTCAGAATTTGTCACCCCACACCCGTGCTACCCTCTGCCATCTGTTAGCAACTTGGAGAAAGTCGACATGTTTACAGCGAACGGGACCCACAGATTATCCCCCAGCGAGAACCCAACGTGACGAAACTGACCAATGCCACTGAGGTGACTTTCCTCCAGTGCTTCAGTTGTGGCTAACTAGTGAGTTAATTCATTGTGTGTTTTGCTGATTAGTGAGTTCATTCTGTGTGTGCTGTTCCTGTGCTATTCGTCGTTTTCGGTCTTTTATTATATTTTGCGCTTATTGTGGTATTAACGATGGATGAGTCTAAAACGGATATAATTGTAAATCAGTTTACTGGCCGTTCGTTTGATGAAAAGATTCAAATTATTCAAGCCGGGAGACCTCTACCTTCCCTCGTATATTTCTTCTTTACCGGGCGAGTTGGCCGTGCGTGTAGAGGCGCGCGGCTGTGAACTTGCATCCGGGAGATAGTAGGTTCGAATCCCACTATCGGCAGCCCTGAAGATGGTTTTCCGTGGTTTCCCATTTTCACACCAGGCAAATGCTGGGGCTGTACCTTAATTAAGGCCACGGCCGCTTCCTTCCAACTCCTAGGCTTTTCCTATCCCATCGTCAGTGCGACGTAAAGCCCGTAGCAAAAAATCTTCTTCTTCTCCTTCTTCTTAATCTGCTTACCCTCCAGGGTTGGCTTTTCCGACTCGGCGAGGGATCCCACCTGTACCGCCTCAAGGGCAGTGTCCTGGAGCTTCAGACTCTGCGTCGGGGACAAAACTGGGGAGGATGACCAGTACCTCGCCCAGGCGGCCTCACCTGCTATGCTGAACAGGGGCCTTGCGGGGGATGGGAATATTGGAAGGGATAGACAAGGAAGAGGGAAGGAAGCGGCCGTGGCCTGAAGTTAGGTACCATCCCGGCATTTGCCTGGAGAAGTGGGAAACCACGGAAAACCACTTCCAGAATGGCTGAGGTGGGAATCGAACCCACCTCTACTCAGCTGACCTCCCGAGGCTGAGTGAACCCCGTTCCAGCCCTCGTACCACTTTTCAAATTTCGTGGCAGAGCCGAGAATCGAACCCGGACCTCCGGGGGTGGCAGCTAATCACACTAACCACTACACCACAGAGGCGGACTCTCGTAAATTTAAAAATAGAAAACAAGAATTGTGTACGCACGTTCAATCCAGGAACTTACAGTAAAACTGTTTGGCTCGAGTTCACTTACATGTAATTAGGGTGAGTAGAATTGAAATTTACTTAATACATTGTGTTAACTGCATGGTTACTAGTTGCATGCCTCAGTGGAGATTCCAGGATACGCCACTGCGAGAAATACTGCTGCTATCACCGAGGTCGTAACATAAGACAGAGTGCTACGTTCTGTGCTTCACATTCAGCTGACCTGTTCTTTCTTTCATTCAGCAGTGTTTATTTCACTCGGTAAATCACACATTTAAAGCGCACACACTTTTACTACGATCTGAATGAGGACGAAAATAGAAACCAAATGGCATTCTCCGTCTCAAGTGGAAGTACGGCCCATTTCACCGGCATTAAAGGACAAACGGAGCAGGTATATAAAAGAAAGAAGCTCTACATGATCAGTCAGTGTCAGTTCTTGTTGTTGCTGAGAACATTTTAAACGAGGGAAATATTTCATCGTAGACAATTTCATTCACTGAGAGTCGTTGAAGTAATGTTAAAGATACTCAAATAATAATGGATTAGGAATTTTCAAAAGGGCTGCTTTTGTGATCTGAACAAATCATGACCTTGGAATTCGCATGCAAATACTCCGCTCTAACGTCAATAATGTTACCTTTAAGTCGCTATATCGAAGTGATATCGTCTGTCTTCATACGCAGATGGACGTGGTTCTAATCCAAAACAGTGCATGCGAGATTTTTAAAATGAAATCCACGCCCCTATAGCTTCAATTCGGCTGAAGCTTGTGCTCCCATTGTTATATTCACGATATCAACAGTCTCGTAAACTGAATGCTTGTTTATTTTTCACGTTGTACCGTACCCAGGGGTAAACACCCTCTAGGACGATGCCTCCATTCCTGTATGATCATCCGACTAACTCAGGGTTGGGCAGAGTGTGGGTTGGTTGTCGATTGGGTCAGGATAAAAAGTCGAAGTTCTACACTAAAATAGCAATCAATAACAGGAAATGGAGGTATAACACGAATGAGAAACAATCATAGGGGGTAAGATGGATTTATTAACAAATATCCCCGATCAAATCACACGAAAATAATTTAAATAAAAAAATAATAACTTGTAAAAATGAACTCAAAGTAATGAAATAAATCGAAATTAAAAACGTTAATTGAATAATTGTACAAATTTGACATTAAAAGAACAAGTTTAACAAAGAACATTTATATAAATCAAGACTGAGTATCTTCTCATAGTCCAATGTTTATGTTGCATGGCAACAAGTGTACGCAAACACTGCCACATGGTATTTCGATATGGAGTTTCACACTATCGCATCCCAACGATACGGTTTCAAATTTAAGTTACTCCCGAGAGTCGTCAAACTATTTCCGTAAAATCAAAGTTACATTATAAGAAAATTTACAACGGAAAGAAAAATAATTAAGACGCACCGGACGCTATGTAAGGTATGCAAAATACTAGGGGCAAATCCTACACCATATTTACAATAATTCAAATCATCAAACTAAACATATATGTACATCGGATATCGAGGAAAGTCTTAAATGCTACACTGCTTCTAATGTGAATCCCGGTTCACTACAAAAGATCTAGACAGAACTAGATAAACCAACAATACTTCAGCACTCGGGCTGTTCCCTTTTAAAAAACAACGAGACAGGGTATACAATCATAAATAATAAGGTAAAACCATCCTGTAAGGGAAAAACATATAAATAATCCTTGATGTCATGAAGAAAGCAATGGGCAACATTGCCTCCTTCTGCTGCGTTTGAGCGCTCAATAGCGCGGTCATCCGTCATGTACTTCCGGGTAGATTACGAGCTGTAAAGAAATATTAAACTCCACTACGCTAAAGATTGGATTTTATCTCCCGTGGCCGCCGCAAGGAAATACTGTCTCTTTCACACATGCCGATAACACAGGCCAGGAATCAACTTGCCATAAGATAACGCCCATCATCAACTACACGGAAACTCCCGTATATTAATCGCTTCTTAGCATGCTTGGGCCATTTAACAACATCAGACTCAATAGTCTGGAATTAACACTGTCCATTCTGATCACAATATACTCAGAAGACGCTAGGCAGGCGCACACATCTGCACAATTTCTCTCTATCTTGTCAGGCATACAATCGGCCTGCACCAATACATTATAATTAAGCATGCAATTATTATCTCGTCATTCCTCATGAATCCCACTGGCCTTTCCACATAACGAGACGCTGTTCAAGTCCTTGGCAGACCATCAGGCAAACAGAATCCAACATAACTTCAAAGATCTTAATTTAACAACGACGTTCTGCAGCTCCTTCTGGCAGCTTCTGTAAAACCATGCATCATGCAAAATAGCTATACCTGTCTCTCTGAATAACCGAAATAAAATGAATTGATACGTGTTTGACGTAATATAAAAATGAACCTGTCGATCTAGCCCTTCTAGCATATATTTAAGGAAAACTCGGAATATCCTACTCTAAGTACTATATTTACAACAATAACTGATCCTATCAATCCCTCATTTTCCCAAACATCTAATCATAAAGCAAAATGAAAATAAAATAAACATGCATTAATCTCGTATCCGAATCTACCATAGTAACCAAATTAAACAAATACATGCCGTCAGGCTTACTTTAAATGAAAATAAAAATTCTATCTACACTGCCCTAGTACCTTAACATAACTTACATATCATGCCATATATAATACGTGCGTCTTACTTTAGATGACTCTCGGGGAACCAGGATAGCAGCTTCCATCCCCACTAATTTTGGGATCTACACCATGTTGATCACAGCATTAACATGTGGGAATGCACTTCCTTCCTCTGCAGGCGTATCCATCATCTTGCTGGAAAACAATTCACTGGAACACAGAAGACTATAGTTGATAATCTCTTCGCTGCTTAATACTGCGAGCCGAAATACCCTTTCTTTTACCAGATCAGCTAACATACTGATTCACATATATATAACACACTTCACTTAAAGGGTAAAATTACAGTTTTAAAAGCAGCCCACGGTTCGGTATGGAAGTTCCACGCGAATACGCGCCCGTCGCGAAATAGTGAAACACTAGCACGTTTCCATAACACTTGTTACTCAGCGGTCACTACACCGTCTTTATCGATTAAAAGTAAACTCTGTCAAAGCACAGTAAATATTACGACTGCACAATTTGAAGCATCAATGAGAACCAGTTACTATTTCTGGAATATCGCCACGTTAATTACAATCACCAATCACAGAGTTGGTACATCCGCACTGTTCAAACTTTTCCTACAGAGTGCCGAGTTAGTACATCCGTACTGCTCAAATTTCAACTACAGAGTGACGCTCTCCAGAGCTTGGGTTACTGAGGAGGCTTCGGTGACGCTAATAATGTTGGGGTTCCCGGGTATCTGAACCA
This sequence comes from Anabrus simplex, assembly GCF_040414725.1. NCBI lineage: Eukaryota > Metazoa > Arthropoda > Insecta > Orthoptera > Tettigoniidae > Anabrus > Anabrus simplex. The sequence goes on along the minus strand of NC_090268.1, from coordinate 380,327,092 downwards.
ACAACCAATCAGAGAGTTCGTCATGTACGATGATACAATACTTATTGTGATATATTTATAAAACACAGCTCAAACATTAGCAAATCTCTTCCACCAATTTCTATAATACATTTCCAAATATATCTAACTTCAGAAACTGTGGAAAACCGATTGTCTACAGAAACTGACTTTATCCACAGAACACGTTGGTCATCCTGGAATTAATATTTGGCGCGGTGTAGCCTCCAGGTTTGCCAAATCCTTAAGTTCCCATTGGCTGAAATATCTTGCTTGGTCAGCATGTAATACACGTGTCGATCCTTGCCCGCGCGTGGGTACGCTTACTTTCTCACGGTCATACGGAAATATGAAGCAATATCCAGCAACTTACAGTCTTGCTCAACATCCGGTATTAACTATCTTGGGATACGATACTTTAACATATTGGACTGTAACTTTTTATGAATAAAATTCACATATTTGGTCAAATAATATTCCAATTATTATTATGGGCCGGTCGGATACGGCTCATCCTTCTCTCACCCAGGGAAAAAAATGAATATGGAATATTAATTTTTTTTCTTAATGTACTATTTGACTATTTATTATCATCTGGATATATGCAATCTCTTTCCTTTAGTACTATTTGCCGTCTCGCAAATTTGTATTCTCTTCCCACAGTCTATCATTATCTTGGCGGATGTTGTAGTAGATGTCAAGTAACGCATGAAAACGTCTCTGCACACCACCACACTCTTCACAATCTTCTTCTTCTGAATAATTGTCTCTTTCCATCTGAGCGAAGTTGACATTCTCCGTGTCTTCTTCCGGGTCATCTGCATCCACCATCACAGGTTCATCATTTGGGTTTTCCTCTTCTTCTCCATCATCTTCACTCTCATCTTCTGCCATCTCTCCTTCTTCTTCTTCTCCTTCTGGGATGTCGTCTATTCTAATTTGACCTCTGGGATAATAAAGCTTGAGGTTTGAGGCATTGAAAACCTTCTCCGTAGATCCGTCTAAGCTACAAACTTTGTAGGAATTATTTCCATATACCTGAGTTACTTTATATGGACCTATATACAATTCAGCAAACTTCTGACAAAAGCGCGCCGACACATCTGAGCTCTGAGGACGTTTTACCAGTACAAGCTCATCAACCCGCAGTTGTCTATGAAATCGTTTATTCCTGCTTCTGCGTAGCCTCTTGTCTGCCTGAGCCTTTAATTTTTCTGCAGTCTCTCGTATGCATAATTCTGCAGACGGCCTTGGGTCATTTGGACATTGAATTTTCTCGTACCATGGACGCTGTGGTTATTCGTTGAGATGAATAATACTGGGAATCTGTCCGGTGCTTTCATGCTTGGTAGAATTAATGCTTTCCATGATAATTGGAACTACATCTGGCCATTTCCAGTGCTCTCTTGGTATGAAGATCCGACAGTACTTCGCTATCTCTCTCATAACACGTTCGCTCGGGTTAGACTCCGGATGTCTCACTGAACTCAACACATGTCTTATCTCCATCCTATCGAGCTCCCTCTTGAAAGCAGGCGAGGTGAACTGTGGACCGTGATCACTTAGTATGCTTTCTGGCTTACACATTCTCGGAATGATCTTATTTTTAATCTGATGTAGTGCGGATTTCGTGTTGGCCTTTTGTACGGGACACAAAGTTACATACTTAGAAAATACATCCATGCATACTAGAATATATTTCACACCACGACGTCCTGCAGGTAACGCTCCAAAATAGTCAATTGCGAACAGTTTCCTGGGCATTGTGGGCAATACAGCTCTTGGTTGCTGTTTTAATAGGAAAGTGTTAGGTTTGATACGCTGACATGTGTCACAGGTTCGCAAGACTTGTTGAATCATGCGCCTCATTCTTGGCGAAATAAATATTTCCTGTAACGTAGCTGTAACTTTCTCAATACCCGCGTGTCCAGTAGTATGATGCCCTAACCATATCAAGTCCATCTGGAACACTGGTGGAACAACAATACGAAATTTAGTGTGTTCTTCGTCAATAAATTTATGCAAAAGGTTATTGAAGTAGTGATATTGGGATGCCTTCTTTTGTGCCTCGATGAAACCTGGGGTGCCGGGTTCGAGTTCCTTATTAAAATAATCAATCATTAATTTGGTTGGTCCATAATTTTTCTGCTCTTGGCCTAAACTTGGTAACTTGTCTAAAATATTTTGGTCCTCTTCGCCCAACATTGCCAAATTTACAGTAGCCTCAACTTCATCTGGGTTTCGACTGAGTGCGTCTGCCACGGTATTCAATTTGCCTGGGCAGTGTTCTAGTGTCAGATCGAACTGTTGTACAAATAACGACCATCTGTACACCCTGTCGCTACCTACATTGGATTTTAGGATGAAAGTTAATGCCTTATGGTCCGTTCTAATGATGATCGGAAATCCATAAATATACTTCTTCCACTGACCTAGGGCAACTACTATAGACAGCATTTCTAGTTCCGTTGTAGTCCACTTTAACTCATGGTTACGTAACTTCCTGCTCGTGAATGCCAAATAAGTGATCCTGGGTTCGTTCTCTGGATTTTCCTGATAAAGAACAGCTCCTATGCCCACATTTGAAGCGTCTGTTTGAATTATGAAAGGACGGTCATATGCAGGATAGCCTAGGTTCACTGCCTTCGCCAGCATTTCCTTGGTCTTTCTAAAAGCCACATCTTGATCCTCTCCCCATTTCCATCTGTTGTTCATCTTCAAAAGCTCCTGTAATGGTGCTACAGTGTCTGTATATGATTTACAATGGTCCGAAAAGAATTGACAAAGTCCTAAAAACTGTCTGATATGCTTAATTTTGGTAGGTTTCGGAAAATTTTGTATTGCTGATATCTTCGCCGGATTAGGCTTGATTCCTTTTCCATCGATGACATGGCCCAAAAATAAGGTACTCCTGCTACAAAAATGAGATTTCTCCAGATTTACCTTGAAACTGCAGCGATTAAGATCTGCCAAAAGTCGGTCAATTTTGTCCAAATGTTCCTCGATTGTTTTCGAACAGAAAATTATGTCATCGATATAGATGATAGTAAATGATTTTATGTCTGGACTTAAATTGTCTTCCAATGCACGGATAAGAACGGAACTTGAGTTCATCAAGCCAAAGGGCAAACGTAAGAAGTGATAGGTCTGGTTGTTGAACATGAAACCAGTTAGCATACTAGATTCTGGATGTAATTCAATGTGATGAAATGATGAAGTTAAATCAACGGTGCCGAAGTATTCCATGCCTCCGAACCTCTTTAAGATGTCCTTAATTGCTGGTGCCTGCGTATACTCGGGGACTAGGCGCTTGTTGACCTCACGTGCGTCCAAACATACCCTCACAGAACCATTTGCTTTTGGAACAGCCAAGATCGGACTCAAAAATGGTGTGGGCGATTTGGTAATGACTCCATTCTTCTCCATATAATCTACCAATTCCTTCACCTGAGGGAATATCTTCTCGGGAATGGGATATGGTCTCTGTTTAAATGGCTCCCAATTATTCACGATAATTTTGTACTTGTAGTTAGTTATTTTTCCTGGTTTTGATCCGAATACATTCTTATGTTGTTCTAAAATTTCCTTCATTTTCCCACGGGCTTCTTCATTCACTGGTGCTTCCGCTAATTTTTCTGGCAACAATTTTGAAAATTTTTCATCCTCCTCGGCTTCTAAGTTTAACGTCATGGCCTCAAAATATTCTGCGAGCTCATTACAATTTTCCACAAAATTTACTGGAAACTCAAAAGATTCTTCCTTTCCCTCGGTTACAGTTGCTGTCCAAATTCTTTCATCTCCAACATTCTCTTCAACCTGGTCTAATCTCAACTCTTCACTAGAATTTTGTGTTCGGAAAATAATGTTATTGTTTCCCATGTCTACCAAGGCATTGTATTCTCCAAGAAAATCTGCACCAAGAATTAAATTAAATTCCATCTTTGGTAGAATTACGCAGGGATGTGACATAGTTAAATTTCCAATTTGAATATCCAAAAGAGCCTGCTCCTTACACACAGCTGTCTTGTCCGGTACAATTCCCCTGACTTTCAATTTTGATATAGGAATAGTGAGTACCTTCATGCGTGATTTCAATTCGTTAATCAATGCCTGAGATACCACACTAATTGACGCTAAAGTGTCCACCAAAGTTTTTACTTGTAAATGACCAGCTCTAGTATATATTACGGGTAAACGCTTTACAGAATTACAATTTTGCGATACTTCCTCTTCCAATAAATCCTCGGGTCTTACAATCCAACTGTCTACAGAGACTACGGTCCAACCATTATTGTTCCCATTGATCAAATCTAGGCTATCTTCTTCATCATCTATTGTGCTTTTTTGTTGTTGTCCGTCTCTCGGCCCTCATAATTAGGAGCATTGGGATTCAACCTATTTTCCTGTTGCCTTACACGGTATTCCCTGTACGCAACACTTTCAGCTCCATGGCATTCTTCGCTACCATTAGCTTGTATAGCTCCTCTCCACCGGTCTTCCTCCTGCCTTTTCCCTCTCAACTCTTCAACGTATTGTCTTGATTCTTCTCTTCTTTGGTCACGGTTCTCCTGGTAATTGCCTCTTCCTCCTCTGGGGTTTCGCTCCTTCTCGTCCCAACGATAATATGGTCTTCTGGGTCCACCATAATTTCTATACTTGTATCTATAGGTCCTCCCATTATTTCCATTTGGATAGCTATATCCTCGCTGATTTAGGCTGTTACCTTGATAATTATTTCTTCGAAACTGGTCTCTTCTATCTCTCCGCTGCCAGTTACCATCCTGATGTACAGCACTCCTGTTGGCTTGCTCATGTGTCGCTGTTTGAGTCCCTAAGCTTTGATAATCATTTCTCTTCCTTACTTTCGGTGGATTACTTCCTTCTTCCACCCCTACCGTATGGATAGCCTCAACATGCCTCAACCTTGGCTGGTTTTGACTAGATGTTAAGTCTAACTGTCTTAAAGTCAATTCCGCCTCTGCTGCAGTTTTGGCATTAGCTGCAATTAATGTTCTCTGCACTTCAAGAGGTAGTTGCCGAGAGATTGCCGCTATAATTTCGCTCTCGCTTGGGGGCATGTCTAAATCACGAAATTTAAGCATCTGAGAAATGAAAAAAGGAGAATACTTCGTTGGCGTAGTAGCCGGATATCTACGTGAATACAATTCCATCCTCAGTGATTGCTGCGTAGATACGTCCCAAAACTTTTTAAGAAATGCCTCCTTAAACTCCTCATATGTAGTAAATGTATAACGGAAAGTATTTGCCCATTCAGCCACGGTATCGCCTAAAAATCTTTCTACTGTCCTCAATTTACGCTCTGGTGGTACCTTGTAATCTGCTAAGAAGTCATCAATCTCCCGCAAGAAAGCTTTAGGTGTTCTCTCATCATTCCCTGTAAACTTCCGTGGTTTTTCTTCATTACTTCTCATAATATTGTAAATAGGAACATTATGTGTTTCATTCGGAGTTGAACAGTGGACCTCCTGACGCGGTAACTGTAAAAGATCGCTCAACGCAACGTTATCGCTAACTTGACTTGGTGCCTTCTCTATAATGGTTTGTTGCACTGTACATTTTAATTTACTAAGTTCTTTGTCCGTTCGTAAATCCAACAGTTCTAACTTATCCTTCATGTAGGCGATTTCCTTCTCAACAACCTCTATCTTCACTTGATTTTTCTGTGAAACCTCTGTCCACGTCTCCAGACTCGAACCAAGTACCTGTAGATCTTCCTTGTTCCTTTCCCGATCAGCCATTATCATGTCTTTGACCTCCTTGCCTGTCTCCGCGATGTCCTCCTTCATTTCCAATCGTATCTGAGTTTCTATTTCCTTCATTCTTTCCTCAGTCTCCTTTTGCTTCCTCTTAAGTTTCAAATCAATTTTGTCTTCCGTTTTCTGCTGAGCTTCAGTAATTTGTTTACTGATGTCCACGGTGAACTCTTCCAACCTCGTCTCCGTGTCAATCCGTAACTTGTCAATCGCGCCTCGCTGGAGTGTAATCTCTGCTGTAGCTTCATCTACTGTATGCGATAAGTCTCCCAGCCGCTTATCTGTGCTAGTCATGTGTTCTGTAACCCGATCGGCGATTTCCTCAACAGAATCTCTGATCTTTTCAATTTGCGTCTGTGTTTTAAATTCTACTGTATCTAGCTGTTTCTCTAATTTTCCCATGCCTTCTAAACAGCATGTACGAACGAAGTCAATTTTCCCCTGTAACTCATTGGTCGCCACCTTAAGTTGCTCCTCAGTTTTCTCCGCCGCCTGTGTTAATAACTGTCTAGTCTCTCTGGACTGTTCTTCGCTTTTTTCCGCAGCCTGTTTTAACTGTTCGTCAGTCCTATCTTCTGCCTGCTTAAACAATTGTCTAGTCTCTCTGGACTGTTCTTCCAACTTACTCGAAAGTTCATTCATACGCTCCTGCTCCCTTCTGTCCATCTCCGCCATACGCTCCTGTTCCCTTCTGTCCATCTCCGCCAACAACTCCTCTATCATCATCGCCATACCAAATACGTATTCGAGAAAACGCAGGGATGCTCGCCACTACCTAGTATCCTATACCGTATCTTGTGTACTCCATACGAAAACCATTTACTTTACTGAGAAGCTTCTATGATTTACGTTAATCATATACCAAGAAAACATGGCCTCAAAATTCACCATATAGAAGCTTCCTATAATTTGGGATATTTATTTTCTACCGCGCATAACAAACAAACGCGTTATCATAACTTTAAAAATAAATTACAAGTATCATAGCCCCAAATTCTTTAAATCCAAACATTAATAATTTTCCTGTCTTTTGGGCTCTAATCTAAGTACTAGACAACAGTACTGGACCATATTTACGATAAATACCTCCGACTCCAGACTAATATTCCAACATAGGTTTACCAGTCCTGAATCATCAGCATTCATTGCAAATATCACCACCATTATCTTAAGACTGAGGCGATCTTAAGTTCCTAGCCTTACTCTAAATCAAATAACATTATCGTTACTGGCAATTGAAATTTGATCTACACACAAATTCCAGGCTATATCAAGATCAACACATGTCTGAAGGACACGACATCGACCACTTTACCTCATTAGAGAAATCTTTTTATAGTTCTCTGACTCAAATAGAGTTCCTTTATTACTACGACACGCCTTACTTATCGGCCATATGTTTCTCATTCTTCCTAACATAATTTAAATCAAACTTTTTGCCGATGTTCCTAACGTAATGCATTTACATTTTACTCTATTTTCTAAACACACGATTTCCGATGAAATCTTGCCCTTTCATGTCCGCCTACTATCATTCGTAGTACTGAACATGGGACTTTAGACTCAAATTGTCTGAACGTTAGGTTGCCAGATTCCTAAGTTGCGCCTATGGTTCGAAATTACCTATCTACCTCTCTTAAATTTAATAATTATCTGGATACCAATTATTGGTCTCTTCCAGCTTTCGAACCATGATCCTAATCCTATCTAGCCTTCGGAATAGCTTGTCAAATCACATTCACTCTCTCAAATCTCAAATTGACCTGCCCAAGTTTGTAAGAACAACCTAGACATCTTTGGGTAACACAAAAATACTCCCAGCGGGATACGAACATACGCCAAAGTGTCTATTTGCCCTTAGTTGCGGCGCCACATATATATGTACCGTACCCAGGGGTAAATACCCTCTAGGACGATGCCTCCATTCCTGTATGAACATCCGACTAACTCAGGGTTGGGCAGAGTGTGGGTTGGTTGTCGATTGGGTCAGGATAAAAAGTCGAAGTTCTACACTAAAATAGCAATCAATAACAGGAAATGGAGGTATAACACGAATGAGAAACAATCATAGGGGGTAAGATGGATTTATTAACAAATATCCCCGGTCAAATCACACGAAAATAATTTAAATAAAAAAATAATAACTTGTAAAAATGAACTCAAAGTAATGAAATAAATCGAAATTAAAAACGTTAATTGAATAATTGTACAAATTTGACATTAAAAGAACAAGTTCAACAAAGAACATTTATATAAATCAAGACTGAGTATCTTCTCATAGTCCAATGTTTATGTTGTATGGCAACAAGTGTACGCAAACACTGCCACATGGTATTTCGATATGGAGTTTCACACTATCGCATCCCAACGATACGGTTTCAAATTTAAGTTACTCCCGAGAGTCGTCAAACTATTTCCGTAAAATCAAAGTTACATTATAAGAAAATTTACAACGGAAAGAAAAATAATTAAGACGCACCGGACGCTATGTAAGGTATGCAAAATACTAGGGGCAAATCCTACACTATATTTACAATAATTCAAATCATCAAACTAAACATATATGTACATCGGATATCGAGGAAAGTCTTAAATGCTACACTGCTTCTAATGTGAATCCCGGTTCACTACAAAAGATCTAGACAGAACTAGATAAACCAACAATACTTCAGCACTCGGGCTGTTCCCTTTTAAAAAACAACGAGACAGGGTATACAATCATCTATATATATAAAAGCAAGTCGGGCTGGAGCGATGTATATATAAATATTTAAAAATGAAAAAAGACGTGAATTAATGAGGCACTTCCAGAAATCTCAGAAATTTGAAACTTGGTACGGGGGAAACTGATGACCCCAGGATCCCTAGAAAAATCAGAAATTCTCAAAATTCCCTGAAGGGGGCACGCTGGGGGGGCTCAAATTTTGGGCTCAGCATAAGAACACAGTCGTATAGTATATCCAAAACGATAACCTATAGGTTTCGTGGGCTTAAAAAGTTTCGGGAATTTCCTCATTTTTATCCCCTATCCCCCCAAATAAAGATGGCGGCACAACCTGCCAGACGAGGTAGACAATTGAAATTTGGTGAAATTATAGCTTTTGGTCCCTAACCGACGGGAAAATTCCAAGATGTTCAAATTTTTCACTTTTTACCCCCAAAGATATCGAAATATGGAGGCAATTTTAATGACTGTGCAGACATTCCTTTTGAGCTATTTTTTGGCTAAACGGTAAGTCGTATCACAAAACGGATGGCACAATGTCCCTTCAATTCGGAGTGATCTACAACTTTGGTCCTGTGACATTTGTCGTATCTCTCTCCCTTATACGTTAAATTTGGCCGTAATTCTGGATTGTTCGTAAATTTGGTGATTTTTACAAGTATATTTCATTGTTTGACACACTTATAAGAATGATAGGATCATCGCATTAGGTGCGCACATTGGCACGATTAAGGGACATATGTGTACCAAATTTCATGTTTCTAGCTTATACATAAGTAGGCAAAAAGTAATGTAAAATGTTAAAAATGCACCCAAATTTCACCCTATTCAAAACGTGAACTAAATTTACCCCCTTAATATTGGAGATACGAGGATATGGATTAGAAACAAACATGTAGAGCGATAAATGAGGCGTCTGATGGCGCAAACCGTTTCTTAATATCATAAACCGTTTAGGAGATATTCATCTCGAAGTGGAAGTCTGCACTTTTCAACGTGCTCATGCTTATGCGTCATCTATATATGTAAAAGCAAGTCGGGCTGGAGCGATGTATATATAAATATTTAAAAATGAAAAAAGACGTGAATTAATGAGGCACTTCCAGAAATCTCAGAAATTTGAAACTTGGTACGGGGGAAACTGATGACCCCAGGATCCCTAGAAAAATCGGAAATTCTCAAAATTCCATGAAGGGGGCACGCTGGGGGGGCTCAAATTTTGGGCTCAGCATAAGAACACAGTCGTATAGTATATCCAAAACGATAACCTATAGGTTTCGTGGGCTTAAAAATTTTCGGGAATTTCCTCATTTTTATCTCCTATCCCCCCAAATCAAGATGGCGGCACAACCTGCCAGACGAGGTAGACAATTGAAATTTGGTGAAATTATAGCTTTTGGTCCCTAACCGACGGGAAAATTCCAAGATGTTCAAATTTTTCACTTTTTACCCCCAAAGATATCGAAATATGGAGGCAATTTTAATGACTGTGCAGACATTCCTTTTGAGCTATTTTTTGGCTAAACGGTAAGTCGTATCACAAAACGGATGGCACAATGTCCCTTCAATTCGGAGTGATCTACAACTTTGGTCCTGTGACATTTTGTCGTATCTCTCTCCCTTATACGTTAACTTTGGCCGTAATTCTGAATTGTTCGTAAATTTGGTGATTTTTACAAGCATATTTCATTGTTTGACACACTTATAAGAATGATAGGATCATCGAATTAGGTGCGCACATTGGCACGATTAAGTGACATATGTGTACCAAATTTCATGATTCTAGCTTATACATAAGTAGGCAAAAAGTAATGTAAAATGTTAAAAATGCATCCAAATTTCACCCTACTCAAAACTTGAACTCAATTTACCCCCTTAATATTGGAGATACGAGGATATGGTTTAGAAACAAACATGTAGAGCGATAAATGAGGCGTCTGATGGCGCAAACCGTTTCTTAATATCATAAACCGTTTAGGAGATATTCATCTCGAAGTGGAAGTCTGCACTTTTCAACCTGCTCATGCTTATGCGTCATCTATATATGTAAAAGCAAGTCGGGCTGGAGCGATGTATATATAAATATTTAAAAATGAAAAAAGACGTGAATTAATGAGGCACTTCCAGAAATCTCAGAAATTTGAAACTTGGTACGGGGGAAACTGATGACCCCAGGATCCCTAGAAAAATCGGAAATTCTCAAAATTCCATGAAGGGGGCACGCTGGGGGGGCTCAAATTTTGGGCTCAGCATAAGAACACAGTCGTATAGTATATCCAAAACGATAACCTATAGGTTTCGTGGGCTTAAAAATTTTCGGGAATTTCCTCATTTTTATCTCCTATCCCCCCAAATCAAGATGGCGGCACAACCTGCCAGACGAGGTAGACAATTGAAATTTGGTGAAATTATAGCTTTTGGTCCCTAACCGACGGGAAAATTCCAAGATGTTCAAATTTTTCACTTTTTACCCCAAAAGATATCGAAATATGGAGGCAATTTTAATGACTGTGCAGACATTCCTTTTGAGCTATTTTTTGGCTAAACGGTAAGTCGTATCACAAAACGGATGGCACAATGTCCCTTCAATTCGGAGTGATCTACAACTTTGGTCCTGTGACATTTTGTCGTATCTCTCTCCCTTATACGTTAACTTTGGCCGTAATTCTGAATTGTTCGTAAATTTGGTGATTTTTACAAGCATATTTCATTGTTTGACACACTTATAAGAATGATAGGATCATCGAATTAGGTGCGCACATTGGCACGATTAAGTGACATATGTGTACCAAATTTCATGATTCTAGCTTATACATAAGTAGGCAAAAAGTAATGTAAAATGTTAAAAATGCATCCAAATTTCACCCTACTCAAAACTTGAACTCAATTTACCCCCTTAATATTGGAGATACGAGGATATGGTTTAGAAACAAACATGTAGAGCGATAAATGAGGCGTCTGATGGCGCAAACCGTTTCTTAATATCATAAACCGTTTAGGAGATATTCATCTCGAAGTGGAAGTCTGCACTTTTCAACGTGCTCATGCTTATGCGTCATCTATATATGTAAAAGCAAGTCGGGCTGGGGCGATGTATATATAAATATTTAAAAATGAAAAAAGACGTGAATTAATGAGGCACTTCCAGAAATCTCAGAAATTTGAAACTTGGTACGGGGGAAACTGATGACCCCAGGATCCCTAGAATAATCGGAAATTCTCAAAATTCCATGAAGGGGGCACGCTGGGGGGGCTCAAATTTTGGGCTCAGCATAAGAACACAGTCGTATAGTATATCCAAAACGATAACCTATAGGTTTCGTGGGCTTAAAAATTTTCGGGAATTTCCTCATTTTTATCTCCTATCCCCCCAAATCAAGATGGCGGCACAACCTGCCAGACGAGGTAGACAATTGAAATTTGGTGAAATTATAGCGTTTGGTCCCTAACCGACGGGAAAATTCCAAGATGTTCAAATTTTTCACTTTTTACCCCCAAAGATATCGAAATATGGAGGCAATTTTAATGACTGTGCAGACATTCCTTTTGAGCTATTTTTTGGCTGAACGGTAAGTCGTATCACAAAACGGATGGCACAATGTCCCTTCAATTCGGAGTGATCTACAACTTTGGTCCTGTGACATTTTGTCGTATCTCTCTCCCTTATACGTTAACTTTGGCCGTAATTCTGAATTGTTCGTAAATTTGGTGATTTTTACAAGCATATTTCATTGTTTGACACACTTATAAGAATGGTAGGATCATCGACTTGGGTGCGCACATTGGCACGATTACCAAATTTCATGATTCTAGCTTATACATAAGTAGGCAAAAAGTAATGTAAAATGTTAAAAATGCATCCAAATTTCACCCTACTCAAAACTTGAACTCAATTTACCCCCTTAATATTGGAGATACGAGGATATGGTTTAGAAACAAACATGTAGAGTGATAAATGAGGCGTCTGATGGCGCAAACCGTTTCTTAATATCATAAACCGTTTAGGAGATATTCATCTCGAAGTGGAAGTCTACAGTTTTCAACGTGCTCATGCTTATCTGTCATCTATATAAATAAAATCGTAACGACCGTGTGTCTGTACATGGATTATTTTGGCGAAATTTCCGTACAGTTATCCGTTTCAGGTGTAATAAAACATCTGCATCATTTTTAGCTTTGGTGTTTGTTTGTTTGTTTGTTTGTTTGTCTGTTTGTTTGTTTGTCTCTCCTTCTATAACTTGAAAACTACTGGATATATTTCCACCAAACTTCATTTTAGAATCCGCCTGTCCTTGGGTAGGTTTTAGCGCAGGAAATAAAATCGTAACGACCGTGTGTCTGTACATTGATTGTTTTTGGCGAAATTTCTGTGCAGTTATCCGTTTCAGGTGTAATAATGACCATCTGCATCTTTTTTAGCTTAGGTGTCTGTTTGTCTGTTTGTTTGTCTGTTTGTCTGTTTGTCTGTCCTTCTATAACTTGAAAACTACTAAATATATATTTCCACCAAACTTCATATTTAGAATCCACCTCTCCTTGGGTAGGTTTTAGCGCAAATATCGTTTCTAAATCCCTGAACTGAGTGGGGATTTTTACGAAACCGAAACCGTGATTTTGCACTCCCTCAAATTATACACAACCGAACTTAATGGAAATCAACCTGCCTTAATGAAAATTAATTTCTAAACCTTTTTTTCTCATGTGCATCATTTCGATAACAGCATTTAGTAAGGGAGATATCATTAACGGACCGTTTTTCGGTACAAATCCCAGCGGACTTTACGCAAGAGCGGGTGCGTGTAAAGCGTACTTCTTACAACTTGAAAACTAACAAGATATTTGAACCAAATTTCATACATAGCATCCATCTGTCCAAGGGTAGGTTTCCTTGGTGTCTGTTAGTTAGTTATTTAGTTTGTTTGTTTGTTTCTTTGTTTGTTTGTTTGTTTGTTTGTTTGTTTGTTTGTTTGTTGGTCTGTTTGTCCTTCTCTAACTTGAAAACTACTGGATATATTTCCACCAAACTTCATATTTAGAATCCACCTGTCCTTTGGGGAGGTTTTAGGGCAAATATTGTTTCTAAATCCCTGAACTAATTGCGGGTTTATACGAAACCGAAACCGTGATTTTGCACTCCCTCAAAATACACACAACCAAACTTAATGGAAATCAACCTGCCTTAATGAAAATTAATTTCTAAACCTTTTCTTCTCATGTGCATCATTTCAATCACTTACAGGAAAGATAGTATGATCAAACTGTACACGAACATTGGCCCACCCAGTACCCATATGTGAGCCAAATGCTATGTCACATAATTATCCGAAAAGTAATGCAATGTAAGATATTCTTACACAAATTTTAACCTATTCAACGTTTCTGATTCAATCTGACCCATGAATAGATTAGATGCGAGAAAATATCATAGGACCAGCCATTTAGATCGCTAAATACTGCGCCTTACGGTACAATCCTTTGTCGATATTACGTACCGTTTAGCAGCAGTTAATCTGTAAATGAAGGTCTGCAATATTGTAAACATTCATATACTTTCGTATGTCCATCTGTATATATTCATTGATGTCGATTTGTAGAGATCGTGAAAGGATGTGTCTGCTATTGTAATCAGTACTCCCTACACCGACTTTGACTGCTGGCAGTAGGAATGGGGTCCTTCTCCAACTCCTGTGTAACTGGTATTAGTAAGGAGGGCCTACCATTTTAATGAATACTTCACTTTTCGATTTGTCTTGCAGAAGGCAAGGGATCAAGCAGTTTTGTTCGAAAGTCCCCTACTCTATTGTGTTTGGCTCTAGGCCAGGGTGCCCGCCATTATAAACAAATGTTCCAATCTAAAATTTGACTAGCATTAGGCATAGTGGCATGCTATTTTCATGGAAACTCACTAATTCTGTGTGACTGGCAGTAAGCTGGCTAGCAGCAGTAAAAAGGGACTGTCATTATAATGATAACTGCACAACTCAATTTTGACTGGTGGTAGGGAAGTTGCCTGGTATTATAATAAAAACTCCTCAACTGTAATCTGTCTGAAAGTAGGAAATGGGTCTGCCATTGTAACTAAAACTCCCCAAATCGATTGTGACCGCGCAGTAGGCATTGGGGCCTGCAATTATAATGTAAACTTGCCAACTCGATTGTGAATGGCAGTAGGCAAGTGAACCTAGCGTTATCATCACAACTCCGCAACCCTCACTTTACATTGGAAACAACGTATGTGGACCTCCCCATGCTATTTCTCGGATAAGGCTAAGAGACATGCAATTTTAAAACAATCTCATTTGCTGCACGCACAGTATTTACGTCGATATCCGTATACAATGTAGAATACCGTAGCGAAGCACGGGTACATTTGCTAGTAAATAATAAGGTAAAACCATCCTGTAAGGGAAAAACATATAAATAATCCTTGATGTCATGAAGAAAGCAATGGGCAACATTGCCTCCTTCTGCTGCGTTTGAGCGCTCAATAGCGCGGTCATCCGTCATGTACTTCCGGGTAGATTACTAGCTGTAAGGAAATATTAAACTCCACTACCCTAAAGATTGGATTTTATCTCCCGTGGCCGCCGCAAGGAAATACTGTCTCTTTCACACATGCCGATAACACAGGCCAGGAATCAACTTGCCATAAGATAACGCCCATCATCAACTACACGGAAACTCCCGTATATTAATCGCTTCTTAGCATGCTTGGGCCATTTAACAACATCAGACTCAATAGTCTGGAATTAACACTGTCCATTCTGATCACAATATACTCAGAAGACGCTAGGCAGGCGCACACATCTGCACAATTTCTCTCTATCTTGTCAGGCATACAATCGGCCTGCACCAATACATTATAATTAAGCATGCAATTATTATCTCATCATTCCTCATGAATCCCACTGGCCTTTCCACATAACGAGACGCTGTTCAAGTCCTTGGCAGACCATCAGGCAA
Organism: Anabrus simplex; assembly: GCF_040414725.1. Taxonomy (NCBI): domain Eukaryota; kingdom Metazoa; phylum Arthropoda; class Insecta; order Orthoptera; family Tettigoniidae; genus Anabrus; species Anabrus simplex. The sequence goes on along the minus strand of NC_090268.1, from coordinate 380,311,633 downwards.
ACAGAATCCAACATAACTTCAAAGATCTTAATTTAACAACGACGTTCTGCAGCTCCTTCTGGCAGCTTCTGTAAAACCATGCATCATGCAAAATAGCTATACCTGTCTCTCTGAATAACCGAAATAAAATGAATTGATACGTGTTTGACGGAATATAAAAATGAACCTGTCGATCTAGCCCTTCTAGCATATATTTAAGGAAAACTCGGAATATCCTACTCTAAGTACTATATTTACAACAATAACTGATCCTATCAATCCCTCATTTTCCCAAACATCTAATCATAAAGCAAAATGAAAATAAAATAAACATGCATTAATCTCGTATCCGAATCTACCATAGTAACCAAATTAAACAAATACATGCCGTCAGGCTTACTTTAAATGAAAATAAAAATTCTATCTACACTGCCCTAGTACCTTAACATAACTTACATATCATGCCATATATAATACGTGCGTCTTACTTTAGATGACTCTCGGGGAACCAGGATAGCAGCTTCCATCCCCACTAATTTTGGGATCTACACCATGTTGATCACAGCATTAACATGTGGGAATGCACTTCCTTCCTCTGCAGGCGTATCCATCATCTTGCTGGAAAACAATTCACTGGAACACAGAAGACTATAGTTGATAATCTCTTCGCTGCTTAATACTGCGAGCCGAAATACCCTTTCTTTTACCAGATCAGCTAACATACTGATTCACATATATATAACACACTTCACTTAAAGGGTAAAATTACAGTTTTAAAAGCAGCCCACGGTTCGGTACGGAAGTCCCACGCGAATACGCGCCCGTCGCGAAATAGTGAAACACTAGCACGTTTCCATAACACTTGTTACTCAGCGGTCACTACACCGTCTTTATCGATTAAAAGTAAACTCTGTCAAAGCACAGTAAATATTACGACTGCACAATTTGAAGCATCAATGAGAACCAGTTACTATTTCTGGAATATCGCCACGTTAATTACAATCACCAATCACAGAGTTGGTACATCCGCACTGTTCAAACTTTTCCTACAGAGTGCCGAGTTAGTACATCCGTACTGCTCAAATTTCAACTACAGAGTGACGCTCTCCAGAGCTTGGGTTACTGAGGAGGCTTCGGTGACGCTAATAATGTTGGGGTTCCCGGGTATCTGAACCAACAACCAATCAGAGAGTTCGTCATGTACGATGATACAATACTTATTGTGATATATTTATAAAACACAGCTCAAACATTAGCAAATCTCTTCCACCAATTTCTATAATACATTTCCAAATATATCTAACTTCAGAAACTGTGGAAAACCGATTGTCTACAGAAACTGACTTTATCCACAGAACACGTTGGTCATCCTGGAATTAATATTTGGCGCGGTGTAGCCTCCAGGTTTGCCAAATCCTTAAGTTCCCATTGGCTGAAATATCTTGCTTGGTCAGCATGTAATACACGTGTCGATCCTTGCCCGCGCGTGGATACGCTTACTTTCTCACGGTCATACGGAAATATGAAGCAATATCCAGCAACTTACAGTCTTGCTCAACATCCGGTATTAACTATCTTGGGATACGATACTTTAACATATTGGACTGTAACTTTTTATGAATAAAATTCACATATTTGGTCAAATAATATTCCAATTATTATTATGGGCCGGTCGGATACGGCTCAACGTTGTCAATAAGGTTTATAGAGAGCGATCTCAGATGAACGGACCGAATGATCGTCACTATTGTCTACTAGTGTGTTCTAAGAATAATGTTGTTTTAGCCACATGTACATGAAAATCTCTATAAACAGTGCTGTAAGACTGAATTAATAATGGAATCTTAAAGGAAGTAGATGAATATTTTTAGTTGGGTAGTAAAATAACTAACAATGACAGAAGTAAGAAGGACATAAAATGCATACTAGCAGATGCAGGGAAGACCTTTGATAAGAATATAAGTTTGCACACTACGAACACTGATATAGGAATTAGAAAGATGCGTTTGTAAACATTTGTCTGGAGCGTGGAATTGTATGGAAGTGATACATGGACGATAAATAGTTCAGAAAGAAAGAGGATAGAAGCTTTTGAAATTTGGTGTTACAGAAGAATGATGAAGGTGAAATGCGTAGATCGAATCTCAAATGAGGAGTTACTGGATCGATTTGCTGAGAGGAGATCGATTTGGTTAAATTTCACGAGAGGGCGAGATGGAATGAAGGGACTTGTTCAGTTGGTTTTTGAGTGAAGTGCAGGCAACAAGTTGAAATAAAGAACCACCTAATCGATACTTTATTTTATGCCTTAGGCAAAATAGAATATACATTAACATTTACAGGACATGTTTCGACCACTTAGTGTTCATCATCAGCTGTATTACTTGTGTTTATTGTCCTATTGTTTTTTCATCTTAGTTTCTTCTCTATACAGCTGATGATGACCACTAAGTGGTCAAAACATGTCCTGTAAGTGTTAATATATATTCTGTTTTGCCTAAGGCATAAAATAAAGTATCGATTAGGTGGTTCTTTATATTAACTTATTGATTATACTCATCGATACGGTCAGAAATGGACAACTTGAAGTTCAGGCGTTAAGAACGGTAGGGATCGAACAAAGTATGAATATGACAAGCAGATTATAACTGGTGTAAGATGCAGTAGTTACGTATAAATGAAAAGATTAGCACATGATAGGGTGACATAGACTGATGACTGAAACAACAACAACAACTTTTTATTCATTAACATATTGCGTAATCTATAAGTTTCGTTTGGCCTTGAGGTACGAACAGTAACTACTATTGCCGATTTCTGCGGTGCGATCGTTCACGTTTATTGCAATACGATCGCCCTGTCGTGTTGCATGACAACGCACGTTGTTATGTCTCAAACATTGTGAAGCTCTTATTACAACGGAGGCATTGGGAGGTCTTGGAACACCCTCCGTACTCGCCAGACATGAGTCCTTGTGACCTCGACATCTTTCCGGGGTTGAAAGAACTCCAAGGCCACCGATTTCCTTACGTGGAACCTGTACTTCACGCAGTAGGGCACTCCATCGCAGTCATCAATGCCAATGGTCCCCAAATGTTGTATACAAGGAACTTGTTATACAAGGCACAACATAAAAGTTTATTGCTTCAACACATTATACAATATGTACATAAAATAGAACGAAACGTTTCTTGAAGCTTGTTGAGTTGCACACGTTTAATGTTAATATAAGGTAGTAGGCTGAGGGCCTGAATGATATGTACATTTGCATAACTTGAGATTCCTACATATATTCAATCTTGTCTTGATGAGACAGTCTGTTCAAATGAGAGAATGTTCTTGATAGTCGAAAACTATCGGTCATGTATAATAACAAGTGGAACTTGTAGAGAGAGTTCGTATTAGCAGAATGCTAACGGGAGGCGAATAACTAGCAAGGAACTTGCGTCTAATGTTCATATATAGCAGAATGCTATGATTGGAGTCGGAGCACTGTAGGGGACTCGAGTGAGTAGCAGAATGCTTGGATGGGTGCTCGACGTGACTACGGAATGCAGGATGAATGAGGCAATGTCCAGAGGTGAAACCTCACGGCCAGGAATCAGTCCACCTGTTCAGAACACATTTTTAAGAGGGTACCTCCGTGTCTGACTTGCGGTGTAGTCTGGTCGTTGGACATTGTAGGAGTCCTGGAGAGGCGAGAAACGTTGCTCCTTATATAGCGCTGGCTGACGTCACCGACGATCACGTCAGCCCACTGCAGCCTGCCTCGTGGTCTCTGGAAACATCCAAGTTCGGCGGGCTGCGGAGCTTGTAGGCGCGAAGGACACACACAACACCAATGACTTCTCGACGTTTGGCAAAAGCTACTAGACACTGTGGGTGACTACATTGAAGGAATGTATTGCAACAGTACTTGTTAGTTCGTTAAATATTGCGTTCTATCAATGTTGCCACTACTTCATTTGTAGCCCTCGTATATACCGAATTAGCTTGCCACATTGACATCACGGGAAAGTTATTGTGTCCATGTAATATGAAGTTTGTTCCCACCGTATTTCTTGGGATTCAGTTCGTATAATTTATTCTCGAAATTTTAAAATTAAACTTGAATTCTTCTAACTGCAATCCAGAACTTCTGAAGTAATGTATACGTAGTATACTTGCCTTATACGCACAGACCTACGTACTGTGTAGAGATGAGAAGAATGCAAGAATGAGGAATGTGGCCTGCAAGCACGAACTTCCTGTTCTGCCTAGACAGATCGGCTCTTATCTGCTACACGAAAACATTGACTCACACTTTGCAGTTTACTGGTTTACAACTGACAACAGCGAAGAGCTACCAGTAGAAGATAATATAAAGTCGCCTGGGTAGAAGCGGAGTTGCTATGGTAACCATTGCATCACTGGCTCTGCTGGTGAAAACCCCTTCGCCCCGTGCCTCACCGGGCATGTGTATTCTTCTGATCTCCCAACAATATAGTGTTTATAGTGCGCATTGTACTCTGGCATGGGCAAGAGAAGAAAGTATCAGAAGCATGAACGAGAAATGTATCAGCGCGTGCAGAATTCGATGCAACAGTGGGTTGATGTGCTAATGGAGGGTGTTTGGAATATTTCATGTAAAAATATTTTCATGCGATATACTGGTACGACGTGTTTCTGTGTGGTTCCCATGATTAATACTATGTAGAAATGTAGAAATTGAGTTCTAATATGGAAATATAAAGCAATTACGGACCCATGTCTTTGTACGTATTTTCTTCATTTACGTGTGGGTAATGTATCCTGAAGTTTGATCATCCCTTAACATACGTTCATGTGGAATAGACAATCATTAAGTTCCCGGACTGACTGTCTAGTGTCGCTATGGTGCAGTACAGCTGAGAGTTTGCACAGGAATGTGCTGTAACAGTTCTTCGATATTCCCAGCAAGAGGAGTAACGTGCTTACAGTGTAAGCGGGATCAAAATCTCTATTATAAAGGGTAGTTGAATGTGAGCGGGGCGATTTGAGGATGTCGTATTTCGAGCAACAGGCAAATTTTAAGCTCTGCCAAAATATACAGAATTCCGATAACGAAACGTTTGAGATTATGAATCCGAAATCGTCCGTATCACCACGACGAAGGAAATGCGCGAAAGGACAGGTCAAAAGACTATGTTATCCTTCAATATTGTTAGCGTCACTCCACAAAAATTGACTTTAGGAGAAAGGTGCACCCTGTGGTGTTTATACTGTAAGTGCCAGTCCGCGAAGTTATTGCCTGTAGTACGACAGTTTACGCCGTATTGCCTATATGTAGGAGCTAATCAATGTACTTTTTGACTGCAGTAGTTAAGTTATTATGTAAGGTGAACATTTTAACTGAATCTCCTTATGTATATTCGATATGTATGTGTAGAGAGAGAGAAAGAGAGAGAGCATCAGCTTCATTTGGAATTTCTCGATATTGCCAAAAGTATATCTCCATTCACAATGTCAGGAGGACTTTGTAATTCAAGGGAAGATTATGCCGACGTATGTGATTAATTGACAACTCCATGTTCATCCTTTAGAGTTAGTTTGGAAGACTAAATGACTATTACGAGGATGTGTTTTGCGCCATAACACATAACTCAAGAGATCATCTCATTCAGTGATGCCTAATAATGTCTGTGGAATAAATTCCAGAGAATATGTAGTCATAAATGTTGGCTGTCACACGAAATGTGCAACTCGCTCATTTGGAAGCATAAAGTTTGAGATATTGAATAGCCTGGAATTAGAGCTATGTCGGAGTACAGTGTGAAATAGTACGTATGATGCGGTTACAGAGGTAACGAATGTCGATGAACGCAGTTGTGTTAGAGATACTTAATACGATGTCTTGCGAATTTGAGTGACATGAAATACGTGCTAAATATAAAGTAACAAATCATGACACTATACAGGCAAAGAATCAATACGGCTACTGTAACAAAATGTTTGCGGGTAGGGATGTTTGAATATCCCCGTTAAATTTATTTTCCTTTTTTGTAATTTTTGCGCTGGTCTTGTTGGTCCTGTTTTTCTTTGCTTTTCCTTTATAAAATTTACAATTTTCGTAGAAGAGGAACATTTTTCCGAGAACTAGCAGTGCCAATAATTGAAGTTCCACTGGAGACTTCGTTGATATGTCTATTATATTCGCAACTAGAGTCTCGCGCAGTGGACAAATAATAACCAGGTACTGCTAAAACCTTTTAATCTACGGCATGTCTAATTAAAATAAAGAGACATTTCCAACTTATGAATATTGTAATGTAAAAATTCATACACATATTTCGTAAGTGAAATTTTTCCGTGTTTTTTCAAAAATGTGTCTGAGTGGTGTGATAAGTTTAAAAAAATAAAAATTGGTTGGTGGGTTAGTGTCAATAACAAATGTCAACAGCGCTCCCTATTGTGAATGTATGTGCAAAATTTACCAAGCGATTTGGCCATCTGGGTAGGGGTGCGCAGCTGTGACTTTTGCATTCGGGAGACAGTGGGTTCAAACCCCACTGTCGGCAAGAAAAAAGGTGGTTTTCCGTGGTTTCCCATATTCACACCGGTCAATTCATGGGGATGTACCTAATTTAAGCACACAATCGCTTCCTCCCCACTCCTAGCCTTTTCTTATTCCGCCGTCGCTGTAAGTTATATCTGGGTCGGTGTGACGTAAGGACAATTTTTTTAAAAAATGTGCAGAATCTCTTTGATTTGTCTCAGATATTACAGATGCTATGCAGTTTCTAATTTTTTTGATTATTGGTAGCATCGGCTCGTTGGATTAGTGGTCAGCTCAGTATCTTCTGGGAACGGGGTTCGATTTTTGACTTGGTCGAAGATTTTAACTTCATCTTAATAATTGCTGCTGTAACTCGGAGATTTTGTGTTTATGTCTTTCTTAATACATATATCCATATGCATATAACACATCACCACACAAGCGACCACAGAAAAACGCAATATAGAATACAACCCTCCACATGACGTCGGAGTTAGCAGGGAGTAAATAATACAGGAACACGGTGATTAACTGTAACAAATTGTTCTGGCATACATACTGAACCCTTTAAGGTCCTTCGCAGGATACCTACTTCCCTTACCTGTTAGCAAATCGGTATGAGATCTTTCTCTTGGGTCGTCTAGGGTTCTTCGTCACTTGCTGAGGTAAGAGGTGGGTTTCAGTAACTTTATCTACTAAATGAGAGGAATCGAGTCAAATAAATCGATGTTTATTCATGTAATTTAAAATAAAGTCGGAGAGACACATGACATTTTAAGGCCGAACTCAGTCTTGTCCGTGAAACAAATAATAACAATAATAATGCTCATGAGAGCTGCTGGTTTGGAGACCTTAAGTCAACTGCCTGAGGGGTATCCTTACTAGAAACCACTGTCTTAATTTAAGAGTGAAGTAAAAAAAATATGGATATCCCTAAGATCGGTTTCCATGTGAGACTGCATGTGCCGTCATAATTATTCGGGATGATCTAGTCCCCGTAGCACGAGCTCTGGACTCTTGGTATAATTAAGACAGTCCAAGTTGTATGCGCCACACAGTGGTTGTGCGACATGGCCCCTTAATTGAATCGATGTGACCTGCGACTGTCATGGACCGACATCTAACTTTGTAATCTACGTTAATGTCATTATGGACAATGACCGCAAGGAAAATGATGCTATAATGGCAGATGGCCCTAATCGAAGTCGCTGAGGTTGATGACCACATGACCATCCAAATTTCTAAGCTGAAGGCTGAACACAATTAAGTTACAGTAGCTGATGACCAAGGTTTCCATATTAATAAATCCCCAGCACATCTGTTGCTCGACAAATAAAAAAGAAATGATAACAACAAAACCAAACGCTCACAACACTTGTGGCAGTAAAGTCCCTTGCCATCGGACATGACCCCTTAATCGTTACGTTAATAAGTTGAGGTATGCCATCAAAATAAAGTAAGAATTCCATAATACATTCTCAAGTTATTCACTTGATTTTAAGCTAATTCTCAAATACGATTTCACTGAATTTAATAATTTAACAAATTGAAATAATCACGTAATCCTAATTAACAACAAATTATATCTGCCCGGATGAATGGTTTCTTTGCAAATACCTAATTATTTCAATTGCAGTATTTGTCTTGTTTTTTTCTTGTATTTTCCTCATCGCGGCTGAAAATGCGATATATTTTATAGTCTCCAGTACTATTTATTTATTTCATGAGGACACTCAACAAATTTACATTAATACTAACAATTATTAAGAAACTAGCTTGGATAATCCTAACATTAAATCCTACAATCTGCATTAATTAACGAACAACTCAAAAATAACCTAATCCCCGTCACATCGCTTCATGACATTAAAATACACTTAAGAAAATGGAAATAGCAACACCATGAAGGCATTGGTCGTTTGTGTTGATTTTCAACATTTGGAACGATGCCATGTAGGTATGTAAACGATCTAAGTTTCAGACCCATTGGATTGTTGCTACAGATCTCCCCACGTGATTGGTCGCGGAGGAATCAAGTCCAGTATACGGACTCTGGTGTAGCGTAGTTGACTTGCAGTCTGTGCAGTGAAGTGTTCCCCGTCAAACATGACTCGACGACAGAGAATAGCACGCTATCAACAACTGTCGCCGTTTGAGTGGGCTCGGATAATTGGGCTGTATGAGGCTGGATTATCGCTAAGGACTGTCGCTGCACGTGTTGGCCGACAGGCCTACGAGCTCGTGTCCCTGCAGAAGGTGTTCCATTGACCCCATAACAGCGACATGTAAGGCTGGCCTGGTGTCGAGAAAGATCGACGTGGATCGACGAATGGCATACGGTCATCTTTAGTGATGAATCGCGCTTCTGTCTTGCCCGCAGTGATAGCCGGAATCGTGTGCGCCGACGTACCGGGGAGAGGGGACGCCCAGATCTTATTTTCGAGAGGCACACAGGGCCAACACCAAGCATTATGGTTTGGGGAGCTATTTGCTTTAATATGGAATCACAATTAGTGCTTGTTGAGTTCAGTATGACTGCTCGACAGTACGTTGATAGGGTACACAATCCAGTGGCTGTCCCTATGATGACGAGCATTGCTAATGGGATGTTTCAGCAGGACAATGCCCGGGTTCACACTGCACGCATCTCCAGAGAAGCTCTCCACGACATCACAACCTTAGAATGGCCCGCCAGATCCCCGGACCTCAGTCCTACTGAGCATGTGTGGGACATGATGGGTCGACAACTGGCCAACCGTCCTCAGCCACCCACAACTCTGGAACAACTGACCCGTGCAGTGCAGCAAGCATGGGCCACAATTTCTCAGGAAGCGATCCAGGGCCTTATTGACTCCATGCCTCGACGAATTCATCAATGTATTGCAGCTCGTGGTGGGCACATCCTGTATTGATTGTTGTCCAAACTAGCTGTTAGAGGGACCTGAAAGTCTAATCATCGAATCACAAGCGAACACTCGTACTGCATGTAGCGCCACTCCTTCTGGGTGGTTCAATTTCCATTTTCTTCAGTATATAAGACTTTGTACAACACTCGAATAATGTCAGAAAACAATCATTTACCGATTTTCAAATGTTAGCACCGCTGAAAATGGTTAACTCCAACCTTATCGTCTCATTTCCGTCGCTTCAAAATGAATTCAAATATTTTTTAAACACGTCTATTCTAAAGAATGAAATCTGATTCCAAACATTTTAATAGACATGACAAATTCAAGTTTCAGTTAGTTCCTTTCTAGCAACGAGCTCTCTCGACTAACAGCTGGCCGGGTAACGGGACACAATTCTCCGCTCCGTTATCGCGCGACGATATACATATAGGTGCTGGCTGCGTTTTAACTGGCATTAAAATCGATACAACAAACTCGGTCTCGATGACAATTCACATAAAATCTATTTATTGACCCACATAGATTATGCGAAGAGATTTCATTTAAGACGTCACTCAAATATTCTTATCAATCACGGTCCTACGGTTTCACGTGTAATCATAATTAGCGACTGACCCTACTTCCATCTCAAATAAATTACACAAAAATAACTCCTCGGGTTTCCTAAATTGGCCATCCCAGCATCGACACTACAGGATTTCAACAACCTGTTTCACAATCCTCCTTACTTCTTGTACGGGGCGATACACCTCTAGGCCGCAAGTTTAATATTGCGCCAATAAGTACTCCTCTACAGGAGTAACTCTGAACTTTGAAAACTGCATCAACTGATTAGTTTCTCAGAAGATGTCACTACAGTCAATTTTGTGATTACGAAGTTGTCAACACTGTGTGGATTTCAACTTGTTTTGTTTTCCATTGATCAAGAAGTGTAGACATTCTCTTATAGATGTCTCTACTAAAAACTATGACCATGCACCCCGGTGCGAAGTGGAAGAACTTTATTTGAAGAAATTTTGTATTCATAAGTTTGTTCTTTACTAAATTTCGTTCTTTCGTTTGTGGGTTGGCAATATAAATATTTTCTATCCGCCAGTTTTGAACTTAGCCAATCCAGAATTTCTGTAATTAATTTTTGACCAATCGTGTCTTTCTTCTTCGAATTTGATGTGTAACTCTAAGCTACCCAATAAACGCCTATGGGTGTGTCTTAATTATTAATGAAAGTGCAACCTTACCAATTAGAAAACCAAACATTCAAAAGGAAAGCACAAACATCAAGAAGAAAACAAGCACAATACTTACCGAAAGGCAGTAGCATAAAATATGAAGCGTGGAAGGCAAAGCGAGAATTAAAAAGGCCAGGATCTTACATAACTTTGAGAGGTTGCCAGGTAAATATTGCTACCTACTAAATGACACACCAGATAAATTTGAAATGAAGAAAATTTACTAAGCAAATGTAATTTGAAAATGGTATAAAATAAGAACAGTAATAAAAAAATATATAATTCTTTTTCTAAAATTTAAAAATGCAATCAAACTAGATGAGGAAAACAGTATTTTAAAATAAAGTTGAAATTAAGGAGAAATGAAGCTCACATTAACATAGGCTTCCGCCGAAATTAAGGTTTGAAAATTCATTAATAACTCATTACCTTACATACAGAAAATAATATTATTTAAAAATTGGTTGCAACCGATATGCGGGCCCGCGATATAAAATCACTTTAAAACTGAAATTTGCTACACTACTAAAATACTAAGTTACAAGACGCACACAAGGACACACGAAAAAGAAGAAAATTTAGTGGCTCCAACCGCGAATAAACATTACACAAAAGAAACGAGCTAGATGAAAACACAATAAAATAATAGTGCACAGCAATCCCAACAAAATGAAGTATATTAAAGGAAATTTACAATTAACGGTGCACTCATAAAAATAATTAAGGAACACTGAAGCACCCAACAAGAGCTACCCGTTACCGACGCGAAGCCAAGATCCCATAATAATCATCAAAGCCACCCAAAATATTAACGTATCATCAGATTAGATAAGAAGGAGTGACATGACGTAATAAAGACAAAAGCAAGGAACCCAAACAATGGGAGAAAAGATAATAAGACAACGAAAGAAAACTCCCATTATTAAACTTAATTTCGACCAGCAAATTTCAATTTTAAGATTTTAAGTTATTAAAATAATATTAATAATTATTATTATTTATCCAAGAGGTGATAGTACCAGTTTACATTAGCCTTACTTAATCAATTCACCAGCGATTTACATACTTTAGAACAGAGGGGGCCGTGGAATGCGCTACGATGCGAATATGAGGTGTCATTAATTAAGGCCCGTAACAATGCGATAATCATTACGTACAGATAACCAGCCATGAAGACAATAGGACAACATCAGACAGCAATTACAACCAACCAGAAAAAACTAAGGGAGAAAACACTTACCGAAATGAATTACAAAAAAAATAAAAGTAATAATAATAATAATAATAATCGTCATCATAATGAACATCAAGAAACACAGTTGGCAATAATGGACCCCGACAAAAACGTAAGACAAAATCACTTACACAAAATATCACCTCATAGATGCATAACTAGCGATCCCGAGCTCCCTACATTACATTAAATTTTCTTTTTCCAACCGGTTCGGTTCAAACAGATATCAAATTTTGCTTACAAGGTTGCACTATACCAAAATTGACGTTTATAATATTGCTCATGTCCGCGATGAAATTACTCACACTGGTGCCTGAACGAATGGGATCCCTTCAATAAATTATAATTTTCAGTACTTACTTGGAGTAAAGATATCCAAACTTACAAGACACTTGAAACTTTTAATACCGATAACGGTTAACACACTGCACCAAGTTTACATGTTACATTAAGAAAATATTAAGGTTGGAGCACACTGAATAACTTCAAAAAAATTAACAGGGCCTAGCCCTCACATTACTCTTTAACCGCCGGAGTCAAGCTCCATTATAATAGCTTTCCCTTTTCGCCAAGCCGTCTGCTTGGGAGCTTCATACAACACAGCCATCTTGGAGAGTAACGGCGAGCTGACTACTGCAGACTACTGAGCTCACACCGAGCTAGGCGAGTAGGCAGTCCCATAATTCAATGCGTGCACCGCGAAAATGCGCAGAAGTTACAAATGATAATTCGGCGCATTACAGAGTCCAGTCAAATGCCTGACAATAATGGATAGATAACTTGAATTAAATTGGTCTGGTAACTTCCACAGTTAGGAAACAGTTCCAACAATGGCCGATAATACAGATAACGGCTGGATACACAAGTCGACATGACAGATGAATAAATAAATACACTTAGATGCTTTGATGTAATAATTCAGTTATGTCCAGTAAATATTAGTTCCCATTTTCACATTACAGTCCTCCCCTCCCGAAGCCAGAACACAGGGGAGGCGCAAGTCCAAAACAATGGATAGCATGCCAATGGTATAATTTCAATGTCCAAACAAATCTTCATACGTTGGATACAGGAAGAGAGACACCAAATTTTTTTTTCAGGTTCAAATAACAAGGAATGGTCTTACTTGGTTGCAGGAATGTTGACCTTCACACAATATTTGCAGATTACATGTTGAGTGTGAACCGAATGGGATGCAACGTGGCCAGCGTCTCATCACACACCACACAAGTTGACAGTACATGACACAGAGTAGGATTATCATACCAGTACAGAGTGTAGTAGGCAACCATAGGTATCATACATTCTAGCTCTCTTAAGGTAGTTGCATGGTTGGAAAAGCGCGCGCAACACAAACTGCAACATAATATGTCGGAGCACAGAATAATGTTCCAAAGACCGTAAATAATTTTGCAGGTCGAAATACACAACACAGGCATAAATGGCGTCGTGGCATGGCACATAACTAATCACTCGAACAGCCGAAACGAAGTAGCACTCGAAAATGTCTGATGGAGGATACCGTTGAAAATTTAGATGTATAAGTTTTGATGTCACTTGAAGTTTATAATCATAATAATTTACATAGTCTGTCATCGATAGTAATATCTGACAATGTATCTTGCGTGTGAGTAAGTTACATAATTTTGAAGAAAATAATAAACGCTCTTTTTAAGGAATTCAGTTTACATGACCATAAATATGTTTACAAAATTTTGATGATTAAGTAGGCTTAATTTGACTCAAGTGTACACGTCTAATGCGTTTGGCAATTGGGTCGTTAACTAACAAGGATACTGGAGTTAAGAACTCTAATACCGTACAAGGACCGTGATAACGAGCTGCTAATTTAGCAGAAAATTTATTTACAGCTTTACTACTAGGATAAGACTTGACAAAAACAGTGTCACCCACAGATAGATTGGTAGGCCTGCGTCCTTTGTCATACTTCTTTTGCACATTATCATAGGAAACAACAAGTTTCGCTCTAGCTCTGTTCCACATTTTACGAATCTCCTCCGGATCTGGATCATCAGGGAGGAGGGAATCAATGTTAAGCACATTAGAAATGGGGGAAAATGGGGTAAATCCAAGCATTAAAGACATGGGTGTTTGGCCATGAGACTCGTGAACAGATGAATTAAACGCATAAGTAAGCCAATGAATACAAGAATCCCATTTAGATTGTTGGTTATGATGGTATGCAATGAGGGCAGCACGTAAGTTGCGGTTAACTCTTTCAGCAAAACTGGGGTTGGGATAGTAAGGAGTAGTGGTGACGTGAGATATCGAGAGATCAAAACAGAACTTCCTAAACAGGTTACATGCAAAGGATCTAGCATTGTCAGACACAATAAACTTAGGAGGACCAAATACAGAAAAGATCGAATTGAGACAAGATATAGTGGTCTGAGCATCCATCTTTCTCGTCGGGAAAATCCAAGTAAAACGGGTAAAACCGTCAACACACACTAGTGCAAATCGACTTCCTTTAGAGCTTAATGGGAACGCTCCGACATAATCAATGAACAGTCTCTCCATTGGTTTAGTAGGGTGAGATGAGGACAACAACCCAACACGGGTATTCAAACTAGGTTTACTTATACTGCACAGTCTACAAGCTTTGACCATTTCCCTAATATGAAAATCCATATTCTTCCATATGAAATGCGTTCGTATCTGTTGACGAGTTTTGAAAACACCTGAATGTCCTCCCATGGGGGAGTCATGGTAATACTTAAAGATTTCAGGGATGAGGATTTGAGGACACACAATTTTGTACTTATTGTCATGTCTGGCCTTGCAACATAGGACATTGTTAACAAGCTTATAAGGTTTAACAACGTTACCATCTTCAAGTTGTTTAACAATGGAACTAATTTCAGGATCACTAGCTTGCAATTTTGACATATCATGGAACAGCAACGGAGAGTCAGTCAAGATAGCATTAATGCAATTGGATTGGCATGCAGAATGGTTAGGAAGGGAATTGACATCAAAATCAGGAGGGTGAAGAGGCTTTTCACCAAACATCCTACTCAGTCCATCAGCTACAACATTTTCAGTACCACGGATGTGGCGAACATCAAAATTAAAGGCGGAGATGCGAATTGCCCAACGGGTCAATCTACCCGTGCGCTTAGGTCTATTTAATACCCAACTAAGTGCCATGTTGTCAGTTTCAAGAAGAAATTTAGAGTGTTCTACATACATGCGGAACTTTTCAAGGGAAAAAATAACGGACAAACATTCAAGTTCGTATATGGAATACTTCATTTCATCTGAATTCAGGGTACGCGAGGCATAAGCAATGGGTCTCCTACCTAGCTCATCTTCTTGGAGGAGGACACCAGCAACGGCAGAACCAGAAGCATCAGTTTGAATAATGAAAGGTTTTGAGAAGTTAGGAATTGCCAGGACAGGGGCATTTGCCAGAGCAGATTTAAGTTTATCAAAAGCAATTTGTTGAGGTTCCTTCCAGACAAATTTAACATCCTTACGCCGAAGGGCATTAAGGGGAGCAGCAATTTGGGCAAAATTTGGGATAAATTTTCGAAAAAAATTGGCCATACCAACGAAGCGGGCTATTCCCTTCTGATCCTTAGGTACTGGAAAATCATAGATGGCTTGGGTTCTACTCTGGTCCACAGCTACACCATTAGGTGATACGATATGACCCAGGAAAGACATACGAGGCTGCGCAAAGGAAACTTTAGATCGCTTGACAGTGAGACCAGCTTGCTTAAAGCGACGAACCACTTCCCTGATATGAGAGAGATGTTCCTCAAAGGTTTCCGAGTACACGACGACATCGTCAAGATAATTGTACACAAACCTGAACTTAATGTCAGACAATATGGAATCTAGTAGTCTCGACAACACAGCTGCGCCCGTACTGAGGCCAAACGGGATTCGTTCGTACTCGTATAAGTTCCAGTCCGTGATAAATGCAGTTAAATGCTTACTTTCCTCGGCCAGAGGGATCTGGTGATACGCCTGATTGAGATCAAATACAGAATAAAATTTAGCACCATAGAAGAATGAAAAGCAAGTATGCAAGTCAGGTAGTGGAATTGATTGCAAGATAATCTTCTTATTGAGAGATCGGTAGTCGATCACAGGCCTGAAGCCACCTTGGGGCTTAGGGACTAGGAAGATGGGGGACGCATAAGCAGAAGTTGAAGGCCTGATAACTCCTTCCTCAAGCATCTTATCAATAATTTCTTTCAGAACCTTCATACGTGGGGGAGATAGACGATAGGGAGGAGATCGAACAGGGATGGTGTCACTCACATCAATTTTATACTCAAGCACATTAGTTACCCCTAGCTTATCCGTGAATACCTCAGGAAATTCATCACACAATTCATGTATCAGTTGAGCTTGTTCACTAGTTAAATGACTCAGGTCACATTTTTCCTCAGTAACTTGGTCGTGTGCATCAATAGAACAGAGATGTTTACCAGAACATGGGAGATAATTGACCAATGGCAGAGCATAATCTGTACAAAACTTGAAAGACAGACAACGATTATGGGCATCAAGAATTAATCCTACATGAACAGCAAAGTCGTAACCAAGAATTACATCATGCGATAATCCTTCGACCACAATGAAATTAAATTTCCAGGTGAAATGATTAATACGAATTTTGACCTTTACATAACCTTTAACATTCAAGACAGAGCCGTTTGCGGCATGAAACACAGTTGAAAGGGGCTCAAGGTTCGGAAATTTACAGACAGATTGATTTTTAGAAAACCAAGACCAATTAATAGCAGAGGTAACACTGCCAGAGTCCACCAGTGCAAATGTAGGCTCATTATTGATTTCTACAGGAATAATCGGAATTTTAGAATGGACACTCCCTGAAATACTTTTACAGTCACCAGGACAAACAACATCATTATCATAGACATAAGTATTATCATGGTCATTCAATTTACTCATGGAGGGGCTTGCGTTATCAGTACTTTCACCTAGTCAGATGCGCTGATTAGTATTACTCAAGTTGAAATTACCAGAGGGAGGTGGATAATTTGGCACCGGGTAAGCAACGCCTTGAAATTGGGGGCTAGGAAAATTACTAGTAGGCAAATTCTTCCTCTTTACCAATGGGCATTTGTTCCTCAGATGGTCTTTAGACCCAGAGCAAAACATTTTTTTGAAACAGCACCTAAACTACTGGCGTTCAGGCCAGACGACTGCCTAGGAGAAGGACCAGTTGGAGGGGGTACATTAACAGGTCTACAACTATCACCATGTTTGGCTTCTTCAGCCTTAATACAAGCCACTTTCATCTCACTAAAGGTTTCAGGACATTTCCTAAAGGACAGGTATGAACGGTACTCAGGGGATACACCACTCATTATACTATCTACCATATTTGCCTCATCAATAGATAGCCTGAACACATTACAATAAAACTTAAGGTCATTGACATAGTTAAACAGGCTTTCAGAATACAACTGTACCCGAAAACAATGTTTTGCAGTTAAATCCTTGAGCGCTCTGAAAGGTATAAACTTCCTTAAAATTCCATCATGAAATTGGTCCAAGGTAGTATCACCCGAACAAGCTTCTAAGATCTCAGATTTAAGGATACCAACACAATGGGAAAATAGGGTTCGGAATACACTGGAAGAGCTAAGTTTAAAACAATTTGCGGTCTGTTTTACCTCGACCAGTAATCTCAAAAAGGACACAGTTTCCTCAATTGAATCAATGGACAACTTGTTAACCCCTTTAAGCAAATCACAAACAGGGTTCACATTATCGCACCTTAGCATGCCAGGATTATCAACCAATAATACAGGTTGGCCATGAAAAGCAGCTAATGAGTGATTACCCAAAACCGAGCCAGAAATGGGTTGGTTAAAATCATGAGCAGCAGAAATATTGGGGTCATTATCTTGAGAACCAGCATTAATATTAATACTTCCCAATTTAAGAGTTTGCATGATGACGTTCAAATCAGCAGATATGTTAACAGCCCTAGTTAGCAACACAGTACATTGGTTCAGAGTGGACCGATCCATTTTTAAGGTAAACAGATCCTGGAGGCGATTCGTGTAATGCGTTACACGTGCTATTTGTCTCTGTACCTGGTACTCTGAAGGTTGAGATGTTTTAAAGGCTTCAGTTAATTCACTTATTTCATCTAAGGCATCAGCAATGAACAAAACAGACTCACCAATCTCTGCTTCTGACATGTCAGGTACAACAATGGGGAGATCAGCAATTTCTGAAAGTAATTCTACGTCACCCTGGATAGTACCGGATGGCTTCCTACCGCGAATCTGCACCTCGTAGCTTAACTCCAGCTTCCGCAACATTCTAGGAACTGGCAAGGGGCGAGACTCCATGATTGACATGAAACAGACAACAGTTAGATTAGACTTTACACTTGGTCTTACAAATACAAGTTTAAATACCAGTTATTTTATTTTGAGCAACTAGCAATGTTGACCTGGGCAACTTATCAAGGTGTTAGAATAACAATAACAGTAACCACAGCGAATTGCTACCACTCACTACTGCAACCTTACCAATTAGAAAACCAAACATTCAAAAGGAAAGCACAAACATCAAGAAGAAAACAAGCACAATACTTACCGAAAGGCAGTAGCATAAAATATGAAGCGTGGAAGGCAAAGCGAGAATTAAAAAGGCCAGGATCTTACATAACTTTGAGAGGTTGCCAGGTAAATATTGCTAGCTACTAAATGACACACCAGATAAATTTGAAATGAAGAAAATTTACTAAGCAAATGTAATTTGAAAATGGTATAAAATAAGAACAGTAATAAAAAAATATATAATTCTTTTTCTAAAATTTAAAAATGCAATCAAACTAGATGAGGAAAACAGTATTTTAAAATAAAGTTGAAATTAAGGAGAAATGAAGCTCACATTAACATAGGCTTCCGCCGAAATTAAGGTTTGAAAATTCATTAATAACTCATTACCTTACATACAGAAAATAATATTATTTAAAAATTGGTTGCAACCGATATGCGGGCCCGCGATATAAAATCACTTTAAAACTGAAATTTGCTACACTACTAAAATACTAAGTTACAAGACGCACACAAGGACACACGAAAAAGAAGAAAATTTAGTGGCTCCAACCGCGAATAAACATTACACAAAAGAAACGAGCTAGATGAAAACACAATAAAATAATAGTGCACAGCAATCCCAACAAAATGAAGTATATTAAAGGAAATTTACAATTAACGGTGCACTCATAAAAATAATTAAGGAACACTGAAGCACCCAACAAGAGCTACCCGTTACCGACGCAAAGCCAAGATCCCATAATAATCATCAAAGCCACCCAAAATATTAACGTATCATCAGATTAGATAAGAAGGAGTGACATGACGTAATAAAGACAAAAGCAAGGAACCCAAACAATGGGAGAAAAGATAATAAGACAACGAAAGAAAACTCCCATTATTAAACTTAATTTCGACCAGCAAATTTCAATTTTAAGATTTTAAGTTATTAAAATAATATTAATAATTATTATTATTTATCCAAGAGGTGATAGTACCAGTTTACATTAGCCTTACTTAATCAATTCACCAGCGATTTACATACTTTAGAACAGAGGGGGCCGTGGAATGCGCTACGATGCGAATATGAGGTGTCATTAATTAAGGCCCGTAACAATGCGATAATCATTACGTACAGATAACCAGCCATGAAGACAATAGGACAACATCAGACAGCAATTACAACCAACCAGAAAAAAACTAAGGGAGAAAACACGCACCGAAATGAATTACAAAAAAAATAAAACT
This sequence comes from Anabrus simplex, assembly GCF_040414725.1. NCBI lineage: Eukaryota > Metazoa > Arthropoda > Insecta > Orthoptera > Tettigoniidae > Anabrus > Anabrus simplex. The sequence continues at coordinate 380,291,960 of NC_090268.1, read as the reverse complement.
AATAATAATAATAATAATCGTCATCATAATGAACATCAAGAAACACAGTTGGCAATAATGGACCCCGACAAAAACGTAAGACAAAATCACTTACACAAAATATCACCTCATAGATGCATAACTAGCGATCCCGAGCTCCCTACATTACATTAAATTTTCCTTTTCCAACCGGTTCGGTTCAAACAGATATCAAATTTTGCTTACAAGGTTGCACTATACCAAAATTGACGTTTATAATGTTGCTCATGTCCGCGATGAAATTACTCACACTGGTGCCTGAACGAATGGGATCCCTTCAATAAATTATAATTTTCAGTACTTACTTGGAGTAAAGATATCCAAACTTACAAGACACTTGAAACTTTTAATACCGATAACGGTTAACACACTGCACCAAGTTTACATGTTACATTAAGAAAATATTAAGGTTGGAGCACACTGAATAACTTCAAAAAAAATAACAGGGCCTAGCCCTCACATTACTCTTTAACCGCCGGAGTCAAGCTCCATTATAATAGCTTTCCCTTTTCGCCAAGCCGTCTGCTTGGGAGCTTCATACAACACAGCCATCTTGGAGAGTAACGGCGAGCTGACTACTGCAGACTACTGAGCTCACACCGAGCTAGGCGAGTAGGCAGTCCCATAATTCAATGCGTGCACCGCGAAAATGCGCAGAAGTTACAAATGATAATTCGGCGCATTACAGAGTCCAGTCAAATGCCTGACAATAATGGATAGATAACTTGAATTAAATTGGTCTGGTAACTTCCACAGTTAGGAAACAGTTCCAACAATGGCCGATAATACAGATAACGGCTGGATACACAAGTCGACATGACAGATGAATAAATAAATACACTTAGATGCTTTGATGTAATAATTCAGTTATGTCCAGTAAATATTAGTTCCCATTTTCACATTACAGAAAGGTCTAGAATCTTCCCCGAGAGTATAACAACTGCTGATTTTCCTGTCTCTCCACCACACGAACAACATCTAGCATAGTGTATGGAAGTGTAGCAGGAGGCGGGAAGCGCCTCTTTCATCCGGCAGCAGCTCTTCAACAAGGTAATGGCCACTTAACATCTTTATTTCTTGCTAGCTCAGCAGTTTAATCCGCGGGGAAGGGCCGAAATCTTTGCTATGTGATAAACATCTAATCTCCCATCGTTTTGTAAATCTTCATATATCTTTAACTGTAAATCGGGGATAGAGAGTGCTTTACCCTCTCGAGCTCCCCTTCATTTTGAATTTGAGGTGACTACGTTTTCGTAACCGTTCTTCTACTCTTCCTCAATGTGTTAAATTTATTCTGTAGACGAGTCACCTCCATAGTTTGGGAATAGCCCCTGTTTCATCGGCCTAGTGCCCCTTAAGTTTTAAGAAGTTTCATGTAGGAGTGCAGACTTTCGCCTCCATTCATTTTGCATTTTGGGCCATTAACTTAACCTGTTATTTTCCTACTAAGGCCCAGTAATTTGGGTACAAGATACCCCCGTTCCATTTGATGTAAGCTGTGCCTTGATGGCAATTTTTTGTAAAAGTCTGGTATTGCCTTTAATAGGCAGGAAAAATTGAGAGAGGGTCAGCGCTTTCTTATATTTGGATATGTGCCTCTAGGAGGCTTGACGTTGTTAGGTGGGAGCAAGGGCTCCATGTAACTAGGCGATTTCTGCCCTTTGGTAGATATGTGTTTTGAGCTATGACCCCAAGGAAATTGTAAAACGAGGGGCGTAAGGCCCAGAATTGTTCTGAATCTTGGCTTTTCCTAGTCATGCACCTGATTGTTGATTTTGTTGACTTGTTGTTAAATTTTCAAATTCTATGTGAAAATTGTTAAGTTGCCATTTTCAAAAATATAACCTTCGTTAAAATTTTAATTCATTTCTTGGATTGTAGTTAGACCCATTAGAGCCCGCACCTTCTTTCACCTCTGCATTCCACGGGTAACCCCGTAACACTTCCCATTTCGCAAGACTTGAAACACTCGCTCGACACAATCTCGACACGACACTAATACGGAATATCTCTCTTGTGTGATCCACAACTCTGTTACACAAACACTCTGTGACAATTAACCATCTCTCCCCGCATATCAGAGCTAAATATTTCCAAAACCGAAATTCAAAATCTTGACTTACAAAAATGTTACTGTTATTTTCCTCTCATTAATTCTACACATATCTCAACAGAATTTGAAATAGCAATCCATGTAACAAATTTAATCGATCTCGCCTCGTAACTTCCCTTGATAAAAAATTACATCACTTAACACAACGGTTCGCGCCGGCTATAAATGAATAACCAGGGATTACACTAACTTGAATTTCATCTTTACATCGATCAGAATTTTTATGACAAATTCATCTCTTAACTTTTACAAACCACAAATATAGAAAATAAACGCACGGAAATGATATTTTACTTTACACATTAAATTCGTTTCTCCACCATCAAATCTACTACTTTACAACGCTTCACACGCTAGTTTCGCGACTTTCCCGATTATCCAAGAAAATAAAACAAATTAACTTTTGTTGTATTTCTCGGACATTTTCACGAAATAAAAGGGTGACCGAAATGCGTCATAGATATACTGTACACGCAAGAAAATATAATGACGTCATAAAATAAATAAAAACATTTAACAAGGTGGTAATTCACATACCTGTTATCCGCACTTCTTCTCCCATCTTTACAGATTCACCAGCATCTCAATATTATTATTTAGCCATCTCGACAAATAGTGGCTTTACAAACATGCTTTGATTTTTATTTAATTTTATTTCCATTCACCTGACAAAAATGACATATACCAAAAATGCCCTTCACACGCTTTCTTCCTTGCACGGACCGAACACATCTGTCGAACACAATCCGCACACGCAATAACAATTTTTATACATACGTACATTATCATTATGGACTGTTATGCCTTTCAGCGTTCAGTCTGCAAGGCTCTGTGAATTTACCAAAACGTCGCCACAATCCTCGATTTGCAACCAGTGTTGTGGCCTCATTTAGTTCTATACCTCTTATCTTCAAATCGTTAGAATCTGAGTCTAATCATCGTCGTCTTGGCCTCCCTCTATTTCTCTTACCCTCCATAACAGAGAGCTTATTACTTTTCTAGGTAACCTATCCTCCTCCATTCGCCTCACATGCCCCCACCACCGAAGCCGGTTTATGGGCAGAGCTTCATCCATCGAGTACATTCCTAACTGAGCCTTCATCTCCTCATTCCGAGTACCCTCCTGCCATTGTTCCCACCTGTTTGTACCAGCAATCATTCTTGTTACTTTCATGTCTGTTACTTCTAACTAATGAATAACATAACCTGACTCCACCCAGCTTTCACTCCGGTAAAGCAAAGTTGGTCTGAAAACAGACCGATGTAAAGATAGTTTCGTCTGGGAGCTCACTTCCTTCTTACAGAATACTGTTGACCGCAACTGCGAGCTCACTGCATTAGCTTCACGACACCTTGATTCAATATCTCTTACTACATTACCATCCTGGGAGAACACACAACCTAAATAGTTGAAATTATCGACCTGTTCTATCTTTGTATCACCAATCTGACAATCAATTCTGTTGAATTTCTTGGGACTTAGTCTTTCAAACGCTGGTTTATAAAGTTACTCTGAAACACGTGAACTCGCCTCGAATTCGATTGACGCAATGCGTGATTTCAAGATGGCGCATCGCTATTTTATGCTTTCTACTTCCACTCTCATACCATTTTCATTTACCGCCAAGAATTTATGGACACTCCTACCCCATAAAAATATATTGAAGGCAGGTAGTCGCTGTAATACTTAGTTGTTAATTTAGTAACAGTGTTATCGATGAGTATTTAAGAATTTATCTCAAAGAATTGAATTGTTAAATCACCTCATAAGGTAGGCACTATATTTGGTCCATGTAACCGAGCTTGAACGAACAGGCGTGTCTTTTGACAAATTTCCTTCTGGTGCTATTTAGCGGTCTAAAATATGTATCATTAATGACAAAAATGTTTCACTTACAATATCCTAACATTTATTACAGCAGTTTTGTTGCCAATTCCTCTTAAAATGTAGGCTACAACAAATAGTCCGCTGTATCCATGCTCCTTTTTCACGTGAGGGTGACGTAATCTCTTCAGCGTGAGAATGAGAGGTAACACCTGTCCTCCACATGCCATCTGTGGTCAGAGATAAAAGACGTAGGTAGAGCTCGTGATTCGTAATTCATATGGGACCTCATATAATGACTTTAGGACTCTGGTTTCATATGACACAAAGGTCATGGGTTCAATATATATATCATCAGTGTAGACTAAACGTCGCCACCATTCTCTATTTGCAACTAGTGCTGTGGCCCCATTTAGTTCTATACCTTTTATCTTTAATTCGTTAGAATCTGAGTCTAACCGTCATCGTCTAGGTCTCCCTCTACTTCTCTTACCCTCCATAACGGAGTCCATTGTTCTCCTAGGTAACTTGTCGTCCTCCATTCGCCTCACATGAGCGTACCACTTAAGTCCGTTTATGCGCACAGCTTCATCCGTCGAGTTCATTCCTAACTTAGCCTTTATCTCCTCATTAAGAGTACCCTCCTGCCATTGTTCCCACCTGTTTTGCCGGCAGTAATTATCGTTACTTTCATGTCTGTTACTTCTAACTTATTAATAAGATATCCTGAGTTCGCCCAGATTTCGCTCCCGTAAAGCAACGTTGGTCTGCAAAACAGACTGATGTAAAGATGGTTTCGTTCGTGAGCTGACGTCCTTTTTACAGAATACTGTAGATCGCAACTGCGAGCTCACTCTGTTAGGTTTACTGCACCTTGATCCAATCTCATTTACTGTATCACCATCCTGGGAGAACATACATCCTAAGTAACTTGAAATTATCTATCTATACCAGCTTTGTTTCACCAATCTAACATTACATTTTCTTGGATTTCTTAACTACTGACATCAATTTAGTCTTCGAAAGGCTCATTTTCATACCATACTCATTGCACCTATTTTCAAGTTGTAAGATATTAGACTGCAGGCTTTCGGCACAATATGCCATTAAGACCAAGTCTTCAGCATAGGCGAGTGCTTACTATATTTCCATCTGCCTGAATCCCTCCCTGCCACCGCATACCTTTCAGCAGATAATCCATGTACACTACAAACACCAAGGGTGAAAGATTACAGCCTTGTCTAACCCCTGTAAGTATCCTGAACCAAGAATTAAAACTACTATCAATTCTCACTGCAGCCCAATTGTCAACATTTAATGTCTTTGATTGATTTTAATAATCTACCTTCAATCCCATTGTCCCCCGGTATGGCGAACATATTTTCCCTCGGTACCCTGTCATGTACTTTCTCTAGATCTACGAAACATAAACATGATTGTTTATTCCTTTCGTAGCATTTCTAAATTTCCTGGCAAACAGACCTATTCATTGTTTATTACTAAGCTCTATAGGTGCGTTTCTCATGACCCGCAGCCTTAAACCCACTCTCTCGCTAATTGACTATCGGTACTGGATACCGAGTATCTTACAAACAGGAGATGCAAATCTGTAAGAGATATCAGTAAAGGCAAGGAGTAGGCTATTAATAAGGGCATGTTTTAGGGGAATGTGCAATAAATCACCAAACTGGGGTTGGCAACATTGCTTACTACGTATTTTAGAGTGGTGGTGGTGGTGATTATTGTTTTAATAGGAAGTAAAACCAACAAATAAAACATCTTCTTACACAAGTGGAAACAATGCACGACTCAGCTAATGGCTCCTTTGACGCCAACACACACTCCGAAACAAGAGCCCTTTAGCCCTTTTTAATCACCGTTTACGACAGGTGGTGGTGATTATTGTTTTAAGAGGGAGTGCAACTAGGCAACCATCTTCTATTAACTCCAATCAGAGAGAAATTACGACATCGGCCAAAGAAAGACAAGGGCCACGAAGGGCGAGAAAATGAAAGAATCCCTAGCCCTCAAATGCTCAACAGCCTTGGGGTCGGAAAAGTACAAGAGTTGACCACGGGAGGTCCGACATGTTGGATAAATATTAGCCTGGCATAACTAAGTAGAAGCAATGCCAGGACTCAGCTAAAAGCCTCGTGTTTGCCAACTCATGCTCCCAAATTCCGAGCCCCGAGGGCCACTTTTAGTCGCCTCTAACGAAAAGAAGGGGATACCGTGAGTGTTATTCTACAGCTCCCACCTCCACGGGGTACTTCTATGACAGGCCATATTCTAGCGTCCCCACCCACAGGTGGATACATATTTTAGAGGTGGGAGTAGTATTTATTGTTTTAAGAGGATGTACAACTGGGCAACCATCCTCAATTAACACTAATTGAAAGGAAAAATTGGAAGGGATCCTACACTTCGGAATATGAAGGTATAGGCCAAAGACAGACAAGGGCCACGAAGAGAGTGAAAAAGCAAGACACCCTAGTCTTCGAATGCTCTAATACAATCGTGGTCGGAAAACAACATGAGTTGAGCAAAGGAGGTCGGATAGGACAGATGTAAGTGAGGAGCCTGGCACAAGTAAGTGGAAGCAACACTAAGACACAGCAAAGGGCACCGTGGTTGCGAATCAACACTCCCAATTTGAGAGTCCCTAGTCCCATTTTAGTCGTCTCTTACGACAGGCAGGTGATACCATGGGTGTTATTATACTGCCCCACAGGGGATACATATTTAGAAGTCTTAATACTAACCTATATATATTTTATTCTACTGGCCTCGGAGAAGAACAAGTTTGTTATACACATTTTTAAGGTAATATAACTGACAAATGTTTTGGTAAAATGTTTGATTCTTGCGTTGACGTAAGTATAAACTACAGCATGAATCAGGTGAGATAGATGATTGTCAAAATGCTCAAATCACATTGAGCGATCATTAAGGCTCCTGAAAAGTTCCACACTTAACAAATCTTGGAGGATGTTGACCTTCAGTTTCAGGATCTTGCTGCTGCTCACTGAACGACCTCCAGCAGTACTTCCCCTGAAGTGGGTCTCACATATTTTGCAAATTTTAAATACAGAATTGGAAGGATTCCCAAGAAATCCTTTGTATTTATAATATACACTGACTGACAGAGCAAATGCAACACCAAGAAGGGGTGGTTCGAAATGGATGAAAGTTGGGGAAAGAACAGAGACGGCACGGACGAATAATTGATGTTTATTTCAAACCGATATGCAGGTTACACAATGCGCACGGCATCGACTCATTAGGATGTAGGACCACCGCGAGCGGCGATGCACGCAGAAACACGTCGAGGTACAGAGTCAATAAGAGTGGGATGGTGTCCTGAGGGATGGTTCTCCATTCTCTGTCAACCATTTGCCACAGTTGGTCGTCCGTACGAGGCTGGGGCAGAGTTTGCAAACGGCGTCCAATGAGATCCCACACGTGTTCGATTGGTGAGAGATCCGGAGAGTACGCTGGCAACGGAAGCATCTGTACACCTCGTAGAGCCTGTTGGGAGATGCGAGCAGTGTGTGGGCGGGCATTATCCTGCTGAAACAGAGCATTGGGCAGCCCCTGAAGGTACGGGAGTGCCACCGGCCGCAGCACATGCTGCACGTAGCGGTGGGCATTTAACGTGCCTTGAATACGCACTAGAGGTGACGTGGAATCATACGCAATAGCGCCCCAAACCATGATGCCGCGTTGTCTAGCGGTAGGGCGCTCCACACTTACTGCCGGATTTGACCTTTCTCCACGCCGACACCACACTCGTCTGCGGTGACTATCACTGACAGAACAGAAGCGTGACTCATCGGAGAACACGACGTTCCGCCATTCCCTCATCCTTGTCGCTCTAGCCCGACACCATGCCAGGCGTGCACGTCTATGCTGTGGAGTCAATGGTAGTCTTCTGAGCGGACGCCGGGAGTGCAGGCCTCCTTCAACCAATCGACGGGAAAATGTTCTGGTCGATATTGGAACAGCCAGGGTGTCTTGCACATGCTGAAGAATGGCGGTTGACGTGGCGTGCGGGGCTGCTACCGCTTGGCGGCGGATGCGCCGATCCTCGCGTGCTGACGTCACTCGGGCTACGCCTGGACCCCTCGCACGTGCCACATGTCCCTGCGCCAACCATCTTCGCCACAGGCGCTGCACCGTGGACACATCCCTATGGGTATCGGCTGCGATTTGACGAAGCGACCAACCTGCCCTTCTCAGCCCGATCACCATACCCCTCGTAAAGTCGTCTGTCTGCTGGAAATGCCTCCGTTGACAGCGGCCTGGCATTCTTAGCTATACACGTGTCCTGTGGCACACGACAACACGTTCTACAATGACTGTCGGCTGAGAAAACACGGTACGAAGTGGGCCATTCGCTAACGCCGTGTCCCATTTATCGTTCGCTACGTGCGCAGCACAGCGGCGCATTTAACACCATGAGCATACCTCAGTGACGTCAGTCTACCCTGCAATTGGCATAAAGTTCTGACCACTCCTTCTTGGTGTTGCATTTGCTCTGTCAGTCAGTGTATCAGGGACTTTCTCTGCCTATCAGGATCAAGTATAAATAAGGAATTCACACGTTACACAGCTTAATTTAAACATTAACTTTATAGCCACAAACCCAGAAACATAACAGAGAACATCTTCAGCATAAAGTGACACTGCATTAGGAAGAAAAAAGTTATAATGCTCTCCATAATCAGGAAGAGTAGACTCTACATTTTCCATAAGCCTTTGTAGTCACATTGATTAACTTCAGAAGTTTTGGTACCGGTTCAGAAGAAGAAACTGGCATGATTGAAATTGCTGATATAGGTAAACGGTTACCATTTCCAGAAGCACCAATCTGATAATTTCTTGTATGCTGATGAAAACTTTTGGCGGTAGGATTGTTCCAACCTCCTTTGAGAAGGATGCAAGCAAAGAATAATTCAACCTGATCTTGGCTCAGTTTATGCATAGGCAGGTACTTCAGAGGGACACTACTTGGCAGAACATCTTTTACGCTAATACTATCATGCTCTTAGTACAAATCTGAAATCCTAAAAATCCTACTTTCCTATGTGACTAAATAATGAAATGTCCACTTATGTTGCATCTGTGCTTACCAATATGTGGAAATGCATCATTCATAAAACTTAGAATATACTCCCACTGCTCAGTACATGCTGCATTTTCCCATCCCACCTGCTTCAATGCTCTTGAATTTTGAATGTCATACATCATTGAATAACATAATGAACTTCACAGTTGCTTCTGAACCAAAATTATAAACTCAAACTCAGCACTTTATTGCAAAATCTATGGCAGTTTTACATTATTTAATTAAAACTTGAGCAGCCAAAAATACTTTCATTTTGTTCTGGCCAAAATGGACATAATTTGACCTCCGTTTGTTCCCTAAATGGAGACATTCTTTCTCTTGCAAATAACTAATTCTTTCACAAACTTCCACGAAATAACCATACCGCCACCATCACAATTGCTCCCTTGTAACCCAGGGCATTTCTGACAAGCTTAAGCATGTTAGGAGGATCCAATAACACTGCAATTTCATCTCCTAATTTAGGATGCATAAAAGTGGTACAGAAATTTGTTGATGAGAAAGTACAGCCAAGCTGTCTTGGCATTCCCAAGTTAGAGGCTATCCCATCAAAAGTGAGAGAAACTACTGTTACATTGCACTATGTAAGACGGTAAGACACTGCATAACTAAATTTGCACTTTGAGGGGCAGCAATTGCATCTACAAAGAAATACCCTACTGGAATTTTCCATTTCTCATTGGTACACATCAACATAAACACCACAGCATCCTTTGCTGTTGGTAGTTCATCATCATTTATCTTAACACCCATATTAACATAACCAAAAACTGTTTTGCCATCAAAAGTCACTTGCCGCCTAATAGCCATCTCATCCATGAATAATGCAAATAGTAATTCATAACCACTGTGATTTACTTCCTTTTGCAATGGTTTTATGGCTTCTACAGTAAACCCAGAAACACACTCAATTCGTTCACACCATTTTTAGAGAGTTCTAGGAAGTTGGAGACACAAATTAAAATGCTCTCTTACAAAGCTGTAAGCTCTGAGGGAGTAAAAGTTCAGTGTTAGGGCAAATGCTCGCAATTCTTCCGAACATTTTCTGGGCAAACATTCACTGTGAGCTTTAGCCAACTGTCTATGTAGAAAATCTTTATTGGGAGCAGCAGCCTTAGCAAGAATATCGAGAGCTGAATCAATACTAATATTATAAAGAGGAAAAATTGGTTTGTTTGTAACAAATAGACTCAAAAACTACTGAACCGATTTTAAACATGTCTTCACCTATAGAAAACTACACTCCCAGTGAGTAACATGGGATGTATTTTATTTTCAAAACATTTCGTGGTGGGGGGCACGGGGGAGGGAGGTATAAAAGTAATAGTCTAATATAGGCAAAGTATCGAATTTGCCGTATAATAACGAGAGAAAGCTCAATTTAATCCTCTTGATCCAAAGAACAAAATTCGGTAAGCCCTACGGGCCCGAAAACCATGTTTTAAGACCGTAAAACCAACCGTTACGGAGATATTGGCACCACACTACCCCTGCTCTAGGACTCGGTTAAAAGAAATGAACTGCCGTAACCATAGCAACGTCAGCTCCAGGATTCTAGAGCAGCGAAATTATGCTTGTACTGTACGTTTGAGCATAGCTGCCAACCAAAATTGGTACACATAAGACTTACTATCCGGAAAAAATATACTGTTGTGTGAGGCATTCATAGGACTCCTTTGGGCGGGAATGGAAAAGGGGTGACGTGTAAAAATCTTATCTTGCTATTATAAAAATTGATGTGTGTGTGTGTGTGTGTGTAAATGACACATCTCCCCCTAAACCACTGGAGCAATTTTAACCAAACTTGGTACACGTATTACTTACTATCGGGAGACGAGCACTGTGGGGGTAAGCCATCCCTAGCGCCCTTAAGGGAGGGGGTCAGGGGGTTAGTTATAAAAATAATCGAGTATAGTGTTGAATTCATAGTTTTCGGGGTCGCTGAGTTGAAAAGTAATACTCCAGAAATTTTTAAAGTCGAAGTTCAGCCCCTTTTAGGTGGGGAGTGAATGCGGGGTGAGATATTGAAATAATTAAAAACAGCTTAGAATCCATAGATTTCAGGGTCTCTGAGTAGTAATACTCCTGATTTTTTACAGGTCCAAGGGGGTGAGATATAAAAAGAATCGAAAATATATATTGAACCCATGACCTTTGTGCCCTAAGAACATTATGCATAAATCGACAATCATTTAAAAGTTGGATTCTTGATAGCATGGATTTGACACATGACGAGGGGGTGATTACCTCCGGTCCCACGCTCTGGGGTACGTGACGTCAGCCACACGTGTCGACGGCGGAAGAATCTCAAGTCATTTTTGTGAACTATTTCAAAGCGCGTGATCCAATCCAAGTCAAAAGTATAGTGCCTATCAAAGGGGGTCAATCATCTCACAAATTGAACCCGTATAAATTTTAAATGTCCATGAACACTACCGCCAGAAATGTAGCAAGCATGTAGTCACTTACAAAACTCTAGAAATGACAGTTTAGTTAAGTCAGAAAATTTATAGAAATTTTCTTGGTGGCAAAGGGAGATATCCGAAAAATATAAATATGAAGGGACGCCATGACGAAGTCTCCTTCTCCGGCATTTGTGATACAAAGCGGACGAAAAATTGTTGAGCTGCTCTGCGAAATCAAACAACAAAAGTAGACTGAGTTCAACGGCAGATTTTAGCCATTAAGGCTAGGTCTTGACTCCAGGAGGAGATAGTTTTCTTGCGTGAAATAATTGTACCAGATAGGACGGTCAAAGTACTGAATAAATTCTAATGTGATTAAGTAATTCGTGTGCGGAAATAATTATAGTCCATCGTGTGCGCTCAGCAAACAAGTGAAGGGTATTTTCTTTTTTTTATGCTTTATTCCAGGAAACCTGAAGAAAGATAATGATCTGTACAGCCATGAATGTAAAAATGGCTAAATAAAATGCCAGGGTCGCAGCCCTATGACGAACAATGGTGTGACTACATGAGGTAGGTGACTGTCCATCTTACTACCTCTTATATCTTGTCTCATGATCTCTAAAAGTGTATTTGAATGGGGATATACGACGCAGTGGTCACCCCTACTAAGTTTTGTAAATGTGAGAATACGACTAAAAGAATCATTTGTTTTATTTTCCACTTGGATAAAATTTTGAAGTCTTGCGAGTGCCGTATAATGTTGTAAAGGTTATTGAATAGGGTTCCGAAGTGATATCACGTCCAATGTAGATAGTCATCCATGTGAGTGTACTGCCTATATTTTGTGATGCCAAATTAAGATGTTCAATCGACGTAAATTTTTCCTGTCCGCAATTTGAGTTAATAATGTAGAAATCCATGGTCACTCATTTTCAATCGAGTGGAAGCGCGCTGTCGGGTGAGAATCTAGGGTGATGAATTTGGTCACGGACAGAAACGTTTTTCTAGGCCCATTTTAAACTGTGTCTGACTGACAATAAAAAGATCTAGTAGAATGTTTCAGTAATTTTGTTCGTAAAAATCAAATTATTAAATACGATATCATTTATGCGAAGTTATTCATGATTAATGCATTGTGCGATATTAGACGTCGAGATTTCTAGTGAGGATTTTATTCCAGTTCTTTGTCGATGATAATTGTGGAGCTGGGAAACAGAGGTTAGTTTTGTTGATATGAGATTTGTGAATCAGGTTGGACCTGTCATTGAAGCCGGGACACGATAGCCCGAGGTATATTTTATAATGTTGGGAATGAAAGAAATTCATAGAAATCCATAGCGGTATTAATTGGCGACGCGTATAATTAGTGTGGGCATCTTGAAGCTTAATCTGTGCATTTTGTTGGTTAGAATATCGTATTTGTTTAATTATGTCGGCAGAGTTTAAAAGGTGAGCATTTTGAGAAGCCAGTCAACTGGAATAAACCAGGTGTTTCATGTTACTGCCAAGCGAACTTCTGGACGAAAGGCCTCAGCTGTGATAACGGGACAGGCGTGGAATTGAGATTGTACTGTATTCTCGGCCGGGGAAAACGTTAAAATGCTGTATTTAGTTGAAATTCATAGCCGGTAATGATCTGAGTATTGTGAAATACTGTAAGATGTGTTTAATTGGGGACGTAATGAACATTTGAAATCACGAACTTTGAGTATAAGGAACAGAGTAACCAAATTCAGGGTTGTCCAAAATATAGAGCGATGGTCGTGATGATTGGTTTGTCTGTGAGGGGTGTGCAAAATTCATAAATGGTATGACGAGGTATGACATCGTAATTATATGGCGTGTTGTTTGGTTTGTACGTAGATTCTTAGGATATCCAAGTGTTAATAACGGTTAGGGCTAGATTAGATTTTAAAGTGTGAAATCATGAGACAAGATATATAACTGGACACGAATTATGTAACAATTCTTTTCCAGCCAGATAAATATCACTACATTGAATTCACATCACAGCTGCGTAGGAATTTGTGAAGAAACCAGAGTCCACGAAGATAAAATTTACTGTTCTTTAACATTTCGTTAAATCATTTAAATTTATTTAATTATTAAATTCAGTGAAACCGCATTTGAAATAACTTTAATCAAGCGAATAACTTGGAGATGCATTCTGGAAAGTTTAGTTTGTTTTTCTGGGGGAATATTTAAATATAAAGTAACGATTAAGGGGACATATCCGAAGGAAATGGATTTTACTGCCACAAAGTTTGTGAGCATTGCTATTGTTGTAATTATTGAACTTTGATTGAGTGAGCAGTGAATGTGCTGGGGATAGTAAAGTGGAAACTTTGTTCATCAACCGATGTAACTTAATTGTGTTTAGCCTTCAGCCTAGAAACTTGGATGGTCAGGGGGTCATCAACCTCAGTGACTTAGATTAGGGCCGTATGCCATTGTAGCATCATTCATTTCCTTGCGGTCATCATCCACAATGACTTTAAAGTAACTTAGGAGATTAGATGTCGGTCCATGACATAGACGCAGGTCACATCGATTCAATTAAGGGTCCAGAACCACTGTGTGGCACACACCAATTGGACTGCCTTAATTATACCCAGAATCCAGAATTCGTGTTACGAGGGCTGGACCATTACGAATCACTATGATGGTACATGTGGTCTCACATGGAAGCCGAATTTAAGGATTTCCAGACTTTCCTTTCTTAAATAATTAATAATTGAGACAATGGTTTCTGGTAAGAATGCCTATCAGGCAGTTACGTTAAAGTCTCACACCAGTGTTCTGACCTTTATGTAAAAATGATTGTGGTGTCAAGTGGACACAATTGATTTCTATGACACCGTTGACATATCAGATTGCTTCAGAATTTTCCTGAATAAATAGGAATCTTTTAAATAGACCTTTCATTCCAGTAGATAGATTAGAATTACTGAACCCTACCTTTACCTCAGCAAGTGACGAAGAACCCGATACGACCCAAGAGACAGATCTCATGAACTTTGCTGATAGGTAAGAAAGGTAGGTATCCCTCAATATGGACCAAAGGGTTCAGTAAATATTATATTATCTTCTTATTACTATATGTAAAAATGGATGTAAAAATGGATGTAAAAGTGTGTGTGTGTGTGTGTGTGTGTGTGTGTGTGTGTGTGTGTGTGTGTGTGTGGGTGTGTGTGGGTGGGTGTGGGTGTGGGTGTGGGTGTAAATGACACATCTCCTCCTAATCCACTGGAGCAATTTCACCAAACTTGGTACACATATCAGGTAGTATCAGGAGACAAACCGCTTGGGGGTAAGATACCCCTAGCACCCTTATGGGCAGTGGACTAGGGGGGTGGTATAGAAATAATCTAGAATAGTATCGAATCCATAGTTTTCGTGGTCGCTGAAATGAACAGTGACACTCCGAATTTTTTAAATATCATATTTCGCCCCCTTTGGGGTGAGGGTGAGGGGGGAGTGAGATATAAAAATAATCGGGAACAGTGTCGAATCTACAGTTTTCGGGGTCACTGAGATGAATGGTGACAATCCAGATTTTTTATCTCTTGGGGCCTGGGGGGGGGGGGGAGCGAGAGGGAGACAGTCTCATTGGCAGTTGAAATCCTGTACATCGTATCTATAGTGCGACGGCTAAATACATATAGTTATCACTTATTAATTTTTGACAGGATCAAATACTTCCCAGTCGATTCGAGCTTCCATAAGGACGAAGTTTTACTCGAAAATTAAATAATCTAAAACTTGAAATCAAACACATCTAAATAATTCTAAAACTGCATTATAGATCCTAACATATCAATCTGCAAGTCAAAAAGGAATTCTATAAAAAATCACTTCACACATAACTAACTTGTAATGCAAATCTTAAAGGGAAATATTCAGAAACTATCCGGGCAACGCCGGGTACTACAGCTATTCATTCATAAGATGATTTTTTTCTCAGTTCTTCAACTAGAGATTTCAGTTCTTCTACCTTCTTCTTGCATCTTCTGAGTGTTTCTCGCAAGACTTCAGTTTTCTTCAACTCAATCTTGGAAACATCCTAGGGACTCGGCTTCATGATTCTCGGGTTTTTATTATTATTATTATTATTATTATTATTATTATTATTATTATACGACCTAAATACGAATTTTAGGTAAATAAAATAGAATAACATATGAGAATACTGTATATTCTTTACTTATTCCTAAAAAATACTGTATTTTCCTTAATCATCGATATCGGGACGATTAGATTAGCAGTTTGCCTTTCTCTACGACTACGATCGGTATTGGAGTGAATGCATTGTTTCACTTAAGCACCACCACGAGCTTTAATGTGAGTCAGTGCAGAGTTTCATTTAAGCCCTTATAACTACGTTCGGTGTGGAGATTACCTGAGAGAACTGAGCCCAGGAACACTTTACAGAATTATGCAAATAAGTCAATTTGGCTAGGATTTGAGTAAAAAAGAAAACGGGTAAAGAAATAAGCAGTTTTAGGCTATTTTCCCGAAGCCACACTTAGACCGGAAGTAGTTTTAGAAATTTGCTTTCTTTTTAGTTTCATGGAGATACCCGAGACGCGCCATGTTTAACCTTCTCGGACCCTTTATCCCTTCAATTTTCGGTACAGTTTAGGAAATTGCTTAATTTTACGTTCTTCATAATATGGGCACCCCTACTTGCTAAGAAATATTTTCAGTATTAAAATAAATGTACTTATAAAGAGATTTAAGAGCGGAATGTGCAATTTTCGAATTCGTTATCTCACAGTCAGTGGATAGGAAACTTAACCCACGCAAAATTTATATCATTTCCACACTTAAAAACCCACTGGCATATGTAATACTTCTATTATTTTGTTTGTTATTATTATTAGTCGTGTTAGTATTGTGTTTATCCCTTTTCATATAAATTGTCTTATTTTCCCTGATACTCAGCCTTTCACTACACGATTGTCCGACTCAAAATTCCACCTGAATTCATCGGGACTCGGCTTCAGGATTCTCGGGTTATTATTATTATTATTATTATTATTATTATTATTATTATTACATGAAAGGTCGTTTTCCGTTCAAATTACCCAAATAAAATGTGCATGCTTCAGTACTGCAGATACGGAAACGGTTATTCTAGGAAATATAATGAAATATGCAAATATATCCCGTCTGAAGTAACGTCAATGTTATCCATTATATCGAGTAAATTTAATATTTTCCATTTGGTTTCATATTCATAATTCCTCACGACTTATTTTTTGTTACTCATTGCTTTTAAATGTGATAAGTTACGCTACAGATCAGTTATGGTTCACATCTACAAAATTGTCTTTTCACCTTTCTCTCAACCCCAGAATCATGAAACCAAGTCACGGCGAATTCAGGTGGAATTATTAATATGACGATGGTATATTGAAAGGATGAGTTCCCGACCTTAAAAACCCTAGCCAAGTCCTAAACTCAGACCGAGGATTAGGCTGACACAATATTTGCAAATTTGTAATAATTTGACGTTTCAGAAACTTCTGCAGGCAATGCCTATACAACGGGTCTCCAGTCCGGAAGATTTTACCTGGTATTTTACAGGCTGAGGAAATTTAATCAATCAATCAATCAATCAATCAATCAATCAATCAATCAATCAATCAATCAATCAATCAATCAATCAATCAATCAATCAATCAATCAATCAATCAATCAATCAATCAATCAATCAATCAATCAATCAATCAATCAATCAATCAATCAATCAATCAATCAATCGTCGGTCAAACACCACTGCGCTGCATTTAGGGCAGTCGCCCCGGTGGCAGATTGGCTATCTGTTGTTTACCTAGTCTTTTATTAAACAATTGCAAAGAAGTTGGTCATTTATTGAATACCTCTCTTGGTAAATAGTTCCAATCACTAACTCCTCTTCCTTTAAGCGAATATTTACTCCAGTTTGTCCTCTTGAATTCCAACTTTATATTGTGATATTTCCTATTTAAAAAAAAACTCAAACTTATTCTTCTACTAATGCCATTCCATGGCATATTATTTCATCATATATTAATTTCGATAATATTTTCAACATGTATCAACCCTGTCAGTAAATGAGGAATATTCAGAAGGAAAGTACGTCATTGTGAATTTTGTTTCACGTAGAAATGAAGGTAACTTAACTATTATAAAAATTCAACCGTCACTTGTTTTGACTGTTAGTCAGGGGCGGTGCGTGGTATTGTTGCACTGTTGCACAACTCTTAGTAATGTTACACTCCTGTTTCTTCTTTCCTTCTAATATACCAGGTGGCTCTCGAACGCCGTACTTTCTACTTATAAATGTCCCGCATGCACAAATGATGAATGGGATGTCTATCAACTGATTTTCACAGGGGAACTACTGCCAGCGGGCAGGTTACGTCAGAATATGAAGAGTTAAGGACAGGAGTTTCGCTCGCAGCATGTTACTCAGCGCTACCGGTCAAATGCACCCCTTGCATTAGTAAACATCTTTTTCGACCACATTGTTCTAGGCTGGTGTATGGTACATCCGCACTATATTTGCTGTCTGCATATCGGCAATGGCTAGTGTGCTCAAAAGCGACGAATACACAGATATTATTTTAAACTGGACAACCTGGTCGGAATGCAACAGAAGCTTCAAACAGATGTATACCTTCTACTCAGGTACTTCACCGAACAGTATTAGTTTTTGTTTCATACATGCAACTCTTTTATCGAGTGGAATGTCTACACGTGTATAAATAAATAAGTTGTTAGATTTCCTTTTCTGCACCTTTGGCGTGTCTACAAACAGTAGCGGCGATTAGGGAGTGGGCTGAGGAGGGACAGTCGCCCCCACCCTCTCACTTTGCAGAGTAAACATTACATTTTTATTCCACTTTAGCCAGCTGTAATTAGGAATTATTTTTAAAAATCTGTTTGTAAAAACCGTGTTATCTTCTCTGCTAATTCCTTCGTTTATTTTCTTTAATTATTGACATAATTATTGACGAAAATACGCACAAAATGCTGTTCGTCGCGGCTAACCAATTTGTATACCACTACAGCAAGTAGTGGAGACTTTGCATAAGCTGTGAGGAAGGGTAGTAGGGGTACATTTGTTTTGCCATGGTCGTGGCCACTGAGTTATAATTCACCTGCTTGCCGCGCGCATTCGTCACTCTGGCAGTCTCTTTAATGTCTGTTAGTTTCTAAGTGTGTATTTAAATACAAAATGATTTTTAATTGCAAAATCATGCCGTACTTCCATTTAATTGGGGGCCGATGACCTTCGATGTTAGGCCCCTTAAAACATCAAGCATCATCATCATTTAATTGTACCGGGCGAAGTGGCCGTGGGGTTAAGGGCGCGCAGCTGTGAGCTTGCACTCGAGAGATAGTGGTTTCGAATCCCACTTTCGGCAGCCCTGAAGATGGTTTTCCATGGTTTCCAATTTTCACACCAGGCAAGTGCTAGGGCTGTACCTTATTTAAGGCCACGGTCGCTTCCTTTCCACGCGTAGCCCTTCCCTGTCTCATCGTTGCCATAAATCCTATCTATGTCGGTGCGACGTAAAGCCAATTGTAAAAAGAAATATTCAGTTGTAGCTGTATTTCAACGGGAGATAAACCCAACGTTCCTTTTACTGGGCTAAATTATTTCTTTGTGTTATGTTATTTATTAAAGAAATGCCCCGTAGTATGTTGGCCAACGGCCATAGCCGTGTTGAAACACCGGATCCCGTGAGATCTCCGAAGTTAAGCAACATTGGGCGTGGTCAAGATTTGGATGGGTTGCCACGCGCTGTTGGTGGGATTAAGGGAATGGAGGAGCGAAAAGGAACTGGCCACCCTACCGCACATAAACTCTGGCTCAGCCACACCTCTGCGGAGGTTCGGACCTGCCTTCGGGCAGAATACACCCTTACCTGCCAACGGCCGTAACCGTGTTGAAACACCGGATCCCGTGAGATCTCCGAAGTTAAGCAACATTGGGCGTGGTCGAGAAGTGGATGGGTTGCCACGCGCTGTTGGTGGGGGTAAGGTAATGGAAAAGCGGAAAGGAACTGGCCACCCTACCACACGTAAACTCCGGCTCAGGGACACCTCTGCGGAGGTTTGAACCTGCCTTCGGGCAGAGCACGCCCTTACTTACGTAGTATGTTTGTGAGACCTGGTGAAAATTTGATTACAATGCATTGAATCGAATTCTCAAAAGAAAACTATTATTACGAATAATCCACGGGGCATGTTAATTACATTTACATATAAAATAACATAATAAAAACGAAAGAATTTAGCCCGGTGAAAGTAAAGTTGGTATTCTCTCGCGTTGAAATTACAATTAAATATATCATTTTTTTTTTACAATTGACTTTACGTCGCACTGACACGGCGGGAAGGAAGCGGCCGTGGCCTTAATTAAAGTTCAGCCCCAGAATTTGCCTGGTGTAAAAATGGGAAACCACGGAAAACAACCTTCAGGGTGGCGGACATTGTGATCCGAAACCACTATCTCCCGAGTGCAAGCTCACAGCTGTGCAACCACGGCCAGCTCGCCTGGTGCAATTACATAGAAGTACGGCATGATTATGCAATTAAATATCATTTAGTATTTGAATACACACTAAGAAACTATTTGGCACTAAAAGAGAGTGCCAGACTGATGGATTCGCACGGCAAGCGGGTGAATTGTAACTCAGTGGCCACGACCTTGGCAAAAAAAAAAAAAAAAAGTACCCCTACTATCCTTCCTCACAGCTTATGGAAAGTCTCCACTACTTGCCGTAGCGCTATAGAAGTTGCTTAGCCGCGAAGACGGCGTTTTGTGCGTATTTCCGCCAATAATTATGTTAATTAGAGAAAATAAAGGAAAGATATAGCATATTAGACAACAAGGCTTGTACAAAGAGGTTTTTAAAAATAATACCTAGTTCCAGCTGGCTAAAGTGGAATAAAAATGTAATGTTTACTCCACAAAGTGATTGGGGGGGGGGGTGATTGTCCCTCCTCGCCCCACCCCTTAATCAAATCGACGCTACTGTTGGTAGAGACGCCAAAGATGCAGTAAAGGATATCTAATAAATAATAAATTTATACACGTGTATACATGCCACTCGATAAAGGAGTTGATTGTATAAAACAAAAACTAATACTGTTGGGCGAAACACGTGAGTAGAAGACATACGTATGCTTGGAGCTTCTGTTGCATTCCGACCAGGATGTCCAGTTTAAAATAATGTCTGTCTATTCATCGCTGCTGAACACACTAGTCTTTGTCGATATCCAGACAGCAAATATAGTGCGGCTATACCAAACACCAGCCTAGAAGTATGCGGTGGAAAACGAGGTTTACTAATGCAAGGGGTGCATTAGAGCGGTGTCCCTGAGTAACATGCTGCGAGCGACACTCCTATTCTTATATCTTCATATTCTGACGTAACCTGCCCGCTGGCAGTAGTTCCCCTGTAAAAATCAGTTGGTAGACATCCCATTCATCATTTGTGCATGCGGGACATTTATATGTAGAAAGTACGGCGTTCGTGAGCACCTGGTACATATTCTAAAATATGTTAAAATCAAACTTCTTTGGTCGTTCGATGTACTAATACTTCGTATTGGACCAATAAATGCTGACAGCTTTGAAACAAACTCAGGTGTTTTTCTTTCTTACGGCAACTCAACGCAGTGCATTTTCAGCAGAAAAACGCCTAAGCCTGCACGTAGCATAAGATAGCACGCTCACCAGTATCGTTCCTTGGGTGTTGCACGAAGCCAGCAAGCCCCCTATCGAGAAACAATTCTAAAAGTCACCGTTAGATAGCTCAACTATGCGGAGATGACTTCATTCCTGCTTTCATTGCTCTCGCACAGGTATTTTTTTAATTGTAGGCCATACCGGACCATGCACAACAATACCAAATTTTGCACTATGAAAAACAGGAGGACAAATTTTCAATTCAAGTGAGGTAGCATAATAATTATAATGAATAATACTTGATCTCTTATTTCTTGTGTTGTAATTGCCGTTACATTGCAGTATTAATAGGAATGTAGCTCGTTACTTAACGATAATAGAGTTTATTGTTATTTATGTAAGCTTCTCACGTAAAAATGTGACACTGAGACACTGATTTTTTTTTTTGCTAGTTGCTTTACGTCGCACCGACACAGAAAGGTCTTATGGCGACGATGGGATAGGAAAGGCCTAGGAGTTGGAAGGAAGCGGCCGTGGCCTTATATAAGGTACAGCCCCAGCATTTTCCTGGTGTGAAAATGGAAAACCACGGAAAAACATTTTCAGGGCTGCTGACAGTGGGATTCGAACCCACTATCTCTCGCATGCAAGCTCACAGCCGCGTGCCCCTGATCGCACGGCCAACTCGCCGGTCTGAGAATTTTGGAACAACACGCAGCTTCAGATACCACCAGCCACCATTGCTGTTGATAGCCCTAATGATTCATTTCAGTAGTTATCTATTTTCAAACGAGGCAAATACTGAGCAGGTATATTAATTGAATAAACAGCTGCTTCCTTTCCACTCCTAGATCTCTATTCTGCTTATCGCAAAACGTCTTCAGTGTTAGTTCTCTATTAGAAAGGTAACGGAAGGAAACAGGCAAAATAGCACGTAACTTTGCTCAAAGTGGTGTTTATTGGGGAAGGTCAATAAATAAAGCAAAGAGAAAGAGAAACACAAACGCGTGTTTTTAGAGGGATACGTGTCCGACTCGTTGGCTGAATGGCCAGCGTACTGGCCTTCGGTTCAGAGGGTCCCGGGTTCGATTCCCGGCCGGGTCGGGGATTTTAACCTTAATTGGTTAATTCCAGTGGCCCAGGGGCTGGGTGTTTGTGCTGTCCCCAACATTCCTGCAACTCACGCACCAAACATAACACTATCCTCCACCACAATAACACGCAGTTACCTATACATGGCAGATGCCGCCCACCCTCATCGGAGGGTCTGCCTTACAAGGGCTGCACTCGGCTAGAAATAGCCACACGAAATTAAATTTTAAAAAAAAGAGGGATACGTTAGCAGACCGCAAGTGAACAAATGTCCACGAGTGCGTATCGTGCAAGCGATACGGTGTGTGCAGTTCTATAATTCAGTTCGTCAAGTGTACAAATTTATTCAGAGCTCGGAGCGCCAAAGAGACACACTCCGTTTATTATATATTGATGAAGCACACACAGAAGTAGCTTGGCTGAAGACAAGTCTCTCTTTGCTCAGCTATACTCATGAAGCGTATTTGTCCTCATTAAACAGAACTGCTTAAAGAACGTTATGGGAGAACAAATGCTTGTACTGTAATATTGTAACGCGTTGGCTGTGTAGGAGAAAAATAAATATTCTATTGGTAGCTTCTACACTAGGATTTATTTATACTAACATTTACAGGCTAAACAGTTACGTCACATAGTTCACGCACTTGTATCCTAGGGCAGTTCACTATTAACTCACCGTACAAGGTTTACGGTCGCACACGCACGCTCAAATATGCTCACAAGTCTATACGTTGTAGTTGGTTCACACTCACACCGAAGTCTTCTAGCAATAACCCGCGTCGCCTCTTCTGCTGCATTCTTCCTCCCTGCACAGCTGGGCTACTCGTATCTTTTGTCAGTTCATTCGCAATAGTCATTCGCAGGACTGAACCGTATCGCTTTCAGACTGAGCTCAAACTCAACAGGCTCGAGTTCGTCTGCCGTCTTTATATAAGGAAACCAAACATTCTTGAATGCTCCGGGAGACGGATACGTCCACAAACCTCGCGTCGTAAGGGACTCCACATTATCGTCTCGTTCTTCCCATCCTGGTCTCGCGCTGCTGTTACGGAGGACCGGCCTAGGGCTAGCTTGTTGATGAGAGGTGCAGCCGAGGAGCAAGCAGGTGGGTCATACGGATGACGTCACAAAGCCTGTCCAAAGTCGCACTTTTCGAATGGCGGACGCTATAACCATTACAATATTCTATGAAAAATGTATTTTTGAGCCTACGATCTATAACGGAAAACAATCTAGATTGGAACTTGGGATTTTCTTCATGCAGCGCACGAAATTCTGGACGTAACCAAACCACCTATTGTTAAATACATTCATGATAAAGACTTAAACATCACCCACTTATCAGTTTTCAAAGCCAGAAGTCACCCAGATATCTCTATCATCTGCTTCTGTACAGCACGGATAGTTCTCGCGGCTACTCGGTGACAGATAATTAGTTGACCCTGTATATAAAACTAGTTTTTGTTAACATGGAAGCCATATTTTCCACTGTCAACTTAATTAACTTTAAATCTTTTCAGTCTGTCGAATACTCTAATTATAACACATATAACACCATAAAAGTCTATAAAAATATACACACTATTAAACAAAGAATGACATGTTTAATTTACCAGGAAAACATCTATATATAAACCCTAATTATATCTGTTATTCATAGCGATATATTGAAAACGAAAGGATTTCAACAACTGAAATTGTACTAGTTATTATTTTGTCTTCCTTACGCGAAAAATACAATTAAACGACCAAGAATTTTGTACTTTTTAAAAGAAAAATACCTTTCTACCAGCGAAGTGGTTGCCTCATATTCGCCATGATGTCGAACTGGGTACAGTCCGCGAAACTTTTAATGATACTTCGTTTTACGGGGGTGAGGAGTAAGGAGGGGGCTACCCCGGTTCCAGTAATACTGCCAACTGAATGGAAATGAAGTCTGAATTGAATCGACAGTATTATCGATCGATATAAATTTTATAAACGGTCGTTTCCGTGTAGGAGTTCTAGATTCTTCCTGTGATGTACTTTTATTTTCCTCACTCATGTTCAAGCTTAACCTTGCTGTGTAAATAACAACAGTATTTAAAGTGTTGCAATTATACCGCGAGATGTCTCACGGCGATGCTTAATCGATTCATATTTTTTGTGTCACAGGTTTCCAATACGAATCTCTAACATAACCGAGGTCTTCCCATTCTGCACTAAGGAGCCGAAGTATCACTAAACGTTTCGCGTACTGTGCATCCTGACTTCTGTTGCCTTCCACATATTTTTTGAAACTGGTACCAGTTATGGGGTACAAAAATAATGTAACGATGACCATCATACTTGAACTTCTCAGTGAAAAATACTATTTCAGTGAAATTAATTAAACATTTTCTCCATTCCATCTCTGTCAATAAGCACGAGGTAGAGCAGCCCAGCAGGTGGCCATGGTCGTTAACGCGTCGAGTGTATAAGGTCTGACAGCGTGGTTAGCAGGTTCGAGTCCCGTTCGATGAAGACATTTGTACCATCAGAATATGTGCCGGCGGTGTAGGAGAGGTGGTGTTGTACAATTTCTAATCAATATAATGCATACCAAAAGCCTGGATTAAGTTCCAAACCTCTCCGCACATGGAGTGAAGTCATATGACGCAGTTGATGGTGATTCCTTTTGGACAGTTGAATGAAGCTTCCTCAAGAGTACACAGATCCATAGACGTCAAAGTATAACTCCGAGCTACAACTACACTCAATATGGTTTGTAAGGAAATGCTTTAATAACTGTTTTGATTCCATTCCGTATGAAACCTGGAAAGTGTAACTTTATTCATAAGATATATTAATAGTGCATTTAGAATTTCCGATTACTTTATAGACAGTAATTTCAGCTGTCGAGGAGAGGCTTATATACTAGTGCGCATACAATACTCTTTCTTTCTTTCTTTCTTTCTTTCTTTCTTTCTTTCTTTCTTTCTTTCTTTCTTTCTCTCTTAATCTTCTTACCCGTCAGGGTTGGTTTTTCCCTCGGACTTAGCGAGGGATCCCACCTCTACCGCCTCAAGGGTAGTGTCCTGGAGAGCGAGACATTGGGTCACGGGATACAACTGGGGAGAATGACCAGTGCCTCGCCTAAACGGCCTCACCTGCTATGCTGAACAGGGGCCTTGGTGGGGGATGGGAAGATTGGAAGGAATAGGCAATGAAGAGGGGAAGAAGCGGCCGTAGCCTTAAGTTAGGTATCATTCCGACATTTGCCGGAGGAGAATTGGGAAACCACGGAAAACCACTTCCAGGATGCCTGAGGTGGGAATCGAACCCACCTCTACTCAGTTGACATCGCGAGGCTGAGTGGACCCCGTTCCAGTCCTCGTACCACTTTCCAAATTTTGTGGCAGAGCCGGGAATCGAACCCGGGCCTCCGGGGGTGGCACCTAATCAACTAACCACTACACCACAGAGGCGGACTACATTATTGTTTACGATGCGTAAACTTGTCAATTATTGAGAGTTGGTGATGTTATGAACAGGTAATAAAGAATAATGATTGCAATAGTCTTCAACTGTCACCTTATCGACTTATAGAAATGTGTCTGAAGTCCAGACGCAGTTGCTAAATGTAATGGATGAGTTAGTAGTGGTTTAGATAAGTGGGGTTGTGCGGGGAATTTGTTGGTGAGAAGTTAAAAATTCTGATTCGGTAAGCCAGGAACTAAAAAGGAAGCCAGGAACTAATAAGAAATTTTCCAGTTAAAATTCTCTTTGCCTAGACTATGTATGGAGATGACTTTCCTCTAGCTATTTTACTTGTTAGAGAATATGATCTGTTTTTTTCACCAGGATTGCTTGGTTAGCCAAAAAAATATTTCTAGTAGTTTCAGGCTGAGCCTGTATCTACATACGCTTAGCAGATAAAACGAATCCTAGTTGACATAGTGAGATCACTTGTGAAAATCCTTCGTTCGACAAACTGTAAAGTGACCTTCACGGAGTTCATAAGCAAACTGATCACATATTTTACATTATCACCAGCCTGTTGCGAGAAGGTTCCGAAAGCGTACAGGACGTATGGAGTTCCAAACTTCAGCTATTCATACAGATACTGCCACTCATCAAATATTTTGAACAGTAAATCCTAAATATTCCACTGTAATCTCTGAAGTCCGTAACGCTAATATATTACAGAAAAACATTCTGAAGAGGAATAGAAGTTAATAAGAAATAAAGTAATTACACGTGCGGTTTCCCTTCTGAATCATCATACCTCCCACATGTTAATTTTGGCTGGTCTAATTATATAGTATTGCTCCTTGAAGAATTCCAATTATTCTTTGGTCAGTCTATTGGCTACACCTATATCATCATTGTAAGTTAATTTACTTCTGTTTACATACTTTAGCATCTTACTCATTTATGCAACATCATCACATTAGAGAGTCGTGATATCCAGAGACTAGCTCATTGATAAACTAGGTGTCCTGTGCACTTTGGTAGTGTTGTAGATTACTGTATGTGCACCGTACATGACAAACGCACATAGAGTTAGATCAGAGTGTTCTAATTTAGAAGGCCAATAATATACAGCAATGGTAGTTCCCATGGATTGTGAGTGGTTAGAGAGTAGATAGTAGGTACCTGACTGGTCTAGTTATGAACTTGTGAAATATCTTCCAGCTCCTGTATCCATGCCGACGCCTACCCCTGAGCTGCTTCTACGGCCACGGGTGCAGCTGTGTCCAAAAGGCAGGTTCACATTTTATATCCTAATAACTGTACATTAAAATATTAATTTAATAATGTGATCCTATAATTGTTATAATAAGTGTGTTGTAAATCATAATTGTATTGCTGCAGACAAACATCAAATATCTTGGTGCGTAGTGCTCCCTGAAAAAAATATGATTTTCTTCAGTAATTATAATTAGTTAAAATAAATTAAGCAGTCTATGTCACGTGACGATAATAACAGTGGAGTAAGAAAAAAATATGATAAATAGTAATAGGTAATATTGTATTAATTGGAAATGACTCTTCTTCACCATATGGAGCTTGAATTACCTCATACATTCAAAGCTGAGTATTTTAAATGCATTTAAGGTTATTGATGAATCTACCCATCAATTGATATATCAAAGTTTTGGCTAATATTTCTTTTTTCCTTTCTGATGAGGTTGATAATCATCAATAGCACCTTTGTCTGATTGTCTCTTCGTGACAGTGTCACCCCGAATCTGTCGGAGTAGTGATTAGCTTAAAAATTGATACTGTAATTATAGGCTAGACAGGAAAGAACACGTGGTGGTGGTGGTGGTGGTGGTGGTGGTGGTGGTGGTGGTGGTGGTGGTGGTGGTGGTGGTGGTTATTATTTTTAGAGGAAGTTCAACTAGTCAACCATCCTCTATTAAGACTAATCAAAGAGAAAAAAATGGAAGGAATCCGACACTTCAAAAAGTGAATATATCGGCCAAAGGAAGACAAGAATCACAAAGGGCGTGAAAATGAAAGATTCCCTAGGCCTCGGAAACCTAATACCGTCGCGGTCGGAAAAGAACAATAGTTGACCGAAGGAGGTCGGATAGGGTAGATGAAAGTTAGGATCCTGGCACAAGTAAATGGAAGCAATGCCAGGACTCAGCTAAGGGCCCCGTGGGCGCCAACACACGCTCCCAAGTTGAGAGCTCCTATGACCCCCATTAGTCACCTCTTACGACAGGCAGGGTATACCATGTATATTATTCTACCACCCCCACTCACAGGGGGAGACAGGAACGAAAACTAGACTACAAATTATTGCACTATTCCGAACAGGGTAAGACAAATACGATTTATTAAAATCATCTTCCCGAATGTACTGGCTGCTAACAAAGGACAAAGGTAGGTCAAGTAGGAGAGAGCTAACACAAGTAAGCTGAAGCAATGCCAGACTCATCTTAAGCCGTATGGTCACCAAATGACGAACCCTAGCTGAGGACCCCAGGAGGCATACTTTACTGGCTGTGCCATAGGGGATCTCGTTTATTGTTACTCATCTCCGTCAAGTATAGTACAACTTTCATGAAGTGGAGCTTAGTGAATGATAAAGAAGAATGATGACGATACTGATCGAAAATCAGTACTTCGTTCTGAGAACGATTCTGAGAGCTTTCATAGCTCCCAGGTGTATATTTCTGTGCTCTTTCTCAGCTACAGAAAAGTGAGGCTGCTACAGAAAGAATTTTCTATCATTCATTTCGAAACACATCGAAAGAATCCTGCAGCACTTACTTCTTTTTTGCTATTTGCTTAACATCGCACCGACACAGATATGTCTTACGGCGACGAGGACTTACTTTAGGATAATACTCGTGCAATGACTGTTAGAGACATGACCAATGGTAATAATAGGATTAAATAGAATTACGTCTTGTATCATTCAGGGAATCTTGTCTACAGTACTTAACCACATAATTATCAATCTATATTTTAAATTTTAAGCCTCGTTCATACCTTGAATGAAAGCCTTAAGAAACATAGATTCAATAAGTTATTTTAAAACAGATCTAAATAAATCACCGCTGATCTGCATTAAGGGCAGTCGAACACTTTGCAGATTGCTTATCAGTTGTTTACCAAACCTTTCCTTAAATCATTCAATGAATTTAGAAGTGTATTAATCGTCTCTCTCTTCGAAAATTATTCCATTCCATAACTCTTCTTCCTAAAAACGAACATTTGTTCCAATATGTCCTCTTGAATTCCAATTTTAACTTCATCATGTGGTCTTTCCTATTTTCAAAAACACCACTCAGATTTATTTGTCTACTAGTATCATTCCAGTCCATCTCTACACTGACAGCTCGGAACATATCGCTTAGCCCAGTAACTCGTCTCATTTCTTCCAAGTCTTCCCACAAAAAGTTTGTAACGTTTTGGTAACACTACTGTTTTGTCGGAAATCCTACACACAAATCGAGCTGCTTTGGATTGTTTCCAGTTCACTAATAATTTAATTCTTTTAGGGTATTAAATTAACAAAAAACGCATCCCATATTAGGCGACTTTCCCACTAAATTCGAATTAAAATTATTATTGTGCATCCTCTTGCTTGTACGAAAGTGTTTGTTTTATGAGGTTTTTGGTACAACCTGTCATAAACCGTAGTATCTAGGCCCTATATAACTTTTCCCGCACAATCACACAGCAGGCAAGACGATCACTATAATTCTTTGTCATACTTATCCCCATTTCATTCTCTTTCTAGTATTATTAGTTGATTGCCAATTCTTTTTTAAATCTATATATATATAAAATAAGAGATTTGTCTGTGCATTGCTCAGAATTTGAAAAGAATGGTATTTGTGTATCGGTCATGTCCACAGTAACCAGCAAATACATTTTTTTACTTTTCCGTTATTTTTGTCTGTCTGTAAACGCATCACTAGAAAACGGCTAAAGAGAATTGAATGAAAATCGGTATGCAAAGTCGGGGAATAAGTCGCTACAATCTAGGCCATAAATAATTTTATTCACGCCGATGGAAATGGTAATTCAGAGGAAGGCCTAAAATTTAATTTTGAAATATTTGGTTTAGTAGTCCTATCGTAATAAAAATTGGTATGCAAAGTCGAGGGATATGTCGCTACAATGCAGCCTACGAATAATTTTATTCACGCTTAGTGAAATGGTAGTTTAAGGGAAGGCCTAAAATTTCATTTTTAAATGTTTACATTATTAGTGGTCCTATTTCATTGAAAATTGGTATGCAACGTTGGAGAATGAGCCGTTACAATTTAAGCTATAAGTAATTTTATTTACGCTGAGTGAAATCATAGTTTAGGGGAAGGCTTAAATATAATTTTCAAATATTTATATTATTAGGTCTAGTTGTCCTATCGATAAATACATAACCAAAGTTATACAGAATTAAATTTCCGACCATTTATGTGTTATACATTTTTACCGTACCGGCTATGATAACACAGATATTCATGAATTTGTATTTTTGTTGCTAAGTCCATATCAACGCCGAGCCACGAGAAAATGGGTTAACAGAATTTAATGAAAATCGGTATATAGAGTCGGGGAATAAGAAACTACAGTCTAAGGTATAAACAATTTTATTCATCCTGGATGAAATTGTAGTTTAGGGGAAGGTGCCTAAAATGTAATTTTTAAATAGCAATGTTATTGGTCCTATCGAAAAGTACTATATAAAAAGTTATAGAGTACAGTTTCCGATCATTTATCTTTTATTCAGTTTTATCGTACCGACTATGATAAAAGTGGTATTTCAGAGTCGGAAGAAAACGAAATGTGAAGGCCTATAATATCAAAAGTGCATAACATTGATCAACAATAACATTACATTGACCATTGTTTATTGTGTTGTTCTTTGTCTCTTATGCTGCCTCTCAACTCCGATAGATGGGATTACTACTGCGTACCGAGTATAACAGCCTGACTGAATATTGGCAGGAAATGGCCGGGGAGTTAGAAAACTTTCTTCTTTAGCATGCCATTCCTCTGGTTCATACATTTTCTGATACAGCTGGTAGGTAACACACTGGTTCATCATAGTATTTCAGCTATTCGATCCCCACTCTGACGCGCTGTTTTGAATGAGCAGTATGCATACTTAAGGCACAGCCGCACTTACACCTACAAGCAAAACCAACACCAACACCACTACTCAGTCTACCTCCTCAACAGCCCCCGCAACCGAACCCAGAACCAGCCACTACCTCATCCAACCTGCCTATCACAGACACAAACACACTATTACAGTCATTACTGAACCTACTCCTGACCCACTTCATGCAAGTACAACCAATACCCAGACCCTCGAACCCAAGTACCACTGAACCCACCCCGCCAAGCATAGCGTAAGAAGCAAGAAACCACGCCTCACTTCCTAAAAACCGCCCAGCCTTCTCAACGGCCAGCCTAAACCTAACAACAGCAAAATCCTCAACCAAAGTTATACATCCACAATAAATCAGAACCACCCCACTTAACGAAGCACTGAAAACACCGGTAGCCGAGGCGAAAATAACTAAAAGCTGCAATACCACATGCTGTATTTTCTAAATTTCAAGTATCAATAACACCTGATACGCATGAATATAAATATATTCTAGCGCACAACCCAGTGACAGGGCCCGATATACTTAAGCAACTTCGGGCTTGGTCAGAGTATGGATGGGTGACCATCTGGGCTCGACCCCTGCCGCTGGTCCGAAAAAATTTAGATAATCTCCTAAACAGCCATGGCACGCACCGAATAACGTTGGGTTTTAACCATATCTGCAATTACAGTACGCATAATACAGTAAAACTCCACCATTTATTATTATTATTATTATTATTACTATTATCAACTTTTATATATTTTTATTCTTTTTATACTTATTTTCACAAACAGGCCAGGTGAGGAGCGCGGCATAGCGCACCGGTACTGGCACCGCAACCGGCACCCCCTAGGGGGTGTCCAAACAGAAACATGGGGAGTGGTGGTGGTGGTGGTGGTAGTAGTAGTAGTATGGCCTGGTCTAGAATAACAGCTTAGGCCTTTTCCTAATTATAGCACCACAATATTCACTAAATAACTCAAGATTCAACTCTGAATAGAGCCGTTTCTTAAGAAAAGCTTCTTTTTCTTCACTTTTATTAAATCCTACATTCAGTTTATTCGAAACTAGCAGTGAATAGGGTGTTTGTCTTCTGCCTTCGAGGAAATATTTGCCTTCAAGCCAGATAGATTTTTCCACCGCCAGTGCAGTGAATTGATATTTTCCGACTCATCGGGTACTCCTAGGAAACAGAATAGTAATTGGACAGAGTGTTTGCTCTGGGAGTCTCCACTATTCGATCCTCTCCCCGCCGAAGAAACCCGAAGAGCGTTCACGGATCACGGCTGTCTACGGTTTGGTCATTCCAGGTCTGGAACTTAGGACTGTTAGATCGGCAGTGTAGTCCTGTTCGTTGAAAGTGAGAAAATGCGTGGTGTTTCATTTGATCGAGTATTTCGTAATAGGAAAGCATTGCTTTTAATCGCGCCATTCCTATTTACGTCATTATATGTTCATTTCAGTTGGGAAAACCACTAAGACTGTCTTTCTGAGGATGTAAAAAGGCATTATAAAGAAAACATCCCAACCTGATTGTGACTGATGGTATGAAATTGGGTCTACCATTACAGTGAAAATTCCCTCAGGCTTCATATGAGACCTCCCGTCGCGTTTCTAGGGTAACGTTAAGAGCTATACAATTTAAGACAATCTTGCTCACAAGTTGTACACTACATAACCTATAATTCTGTATAAAATGTAGAATTCCGTACCGAAGCACGGGTACATCAGCTAGTAATTTATAATGTTAATATACTATAGGCAGTATTGACCAGATAGATATGTATCCATGCTCGTTCAATTGCTTCGTAAATTGGATTTTTAACCTCAATGGCATGAAAACTATCTATGATTTCAATATTGAATAGTTAATAAATGGTAATAGGTAAAATAGGAGTCGATATAAATTATCCGCTAGAAGGACGTTCAGGTAATGTGAGTGTTACATGCAGATCTACGTGTTATTTCAAGTGTTTGGAACACTAATTCTAACGGATGGTTCAAAATATACATTTTTAGTGTGTTCTGAGACTGTACCATGTTTCATTTATCTCAGTAGATAGTTACGACACAGTTTATAAACTGTTTTTCTGCCATGAGACCATCCACAAAAGCAACAAAGCTGTTGCTGATATTTTCGAAGTCGGTAGGCACATAGGGAACAAGAGCATCAAAGAGGTTGTGAAATGAACTTCTCACATTTTGCTATGAGATCACTCAAACTGAACATGACAATTTTATTTTCATTTGAAAAACTATACTTGTACGGAGTCGATAGAACAATTTTAAATACTTTCCTTACCCAAAAATGTCGGAACGTGCATGAATGTCTCATCTTATGTAGCTTAAAGAGTGAATCCCTTGATTGTGCTAGTATGATAATAGGCAGGTCTACCTGCTTTAATGTTGCTGTCAGGTGGAAGATAACATCTTAATAGATGAACCTGTGCAGCCGTCTGGGTACACTAGAGAGAGACGAGTGTCACCGCGGCGTGATAGAATGTTGCCTGGGGTTCTATCTGTTCATGAGGCAGCGCACTCTAACTTCTGACATTTTTTTTTCCATACCACCTCTGTAATATGGGTCAGGGACACAATAAGTCCATGGCGAACCCTGCTCGTTTAGGTTGAGAGTCGTAACAAAGTTTATTGCACCGAAGTTAACACTACTAAAAATTGATTAAATAGGTGTTCCGATAATCTTTTGGAGAATGTAATCTGCAGTTCGTATCCTCAGTCACTTTCGGATGGTATGTTCGAGGATAATAACAGGAAATATTTTAAACGATAGTATGAAATGGATAACGGTAGAAACTGAGTACTAGTACGGGAAAAGTAAGTGAAATACCTAACACACACATGTATATAATAATGCACGTGACCGTACAGATAATTACTGCATGTTTCAATAAGTAATGCACATCATTATTTTTCTCATCGGATGATTTTTTGCTTGAAACAGGTAATGTACTACATTATTCCCGAATTATGGAGCTACAAATATTTTTTATTGGAGACAGTCGCCGTTTGAATATATGACTTTGCTCCACAGAGATGCAAGAGCCTGTATACCACTGCGGTACCATTCAGCTGACTTCAGTGTTAGCCACGCGCGGATTTCGCCTATGATCTCCTCATTGATGTAGAATCGCCTCCTGCGGAGTGAATCTTCAAGGGGACCAAACAAAAGAAAAGTCAGATGTTTCAAGATCCAGGCTGTTGAGTTGGTGAGGAAAAACAGTCTACCTAACTTTTGCGGTAGTTCATGCGCGCGGGCTTGCGTGTGGCCATGCGTTATTAAGTTTAAGGAGGATGTTGTTAACATACTTTTGGAGAGGAACGCGTAGAAATGGTCTCTTCTTTTTTTAGGTTCTCGATATAAACTTCTAAGGTTATTGTGAGACCAGCAGGCAATGTGTCAATCAGAACCACTTCTTCAGAATTCCAGAAGACTCAGACCAGAATCTTTCCGGCTGTGGTCCAGAATATAACTTTTCTTTCCAGAAATAATTCATGTGATACCACTTCATGGACTGTCGTTTGGTAATAATAACAACTGCGTGTGGCCTCCGAGAAAGCCTGCTACAGGTCTTCGCAGCTTACGCCGTATAGGCGAACTGCGCATCTGTGAGGAAGGGGCCCTACCTCTGATGAACTCTACTGATGATAGCAACACACACGCCCAGCCCCCGATCCCTTGGAATTAACCAATGAAGATTACAATTCCCGACCCGGCTGGGAATCAAACCCGGGACATTCTGGACCAAAGGCCAATACGCTAACCATTTAGCTATGGAGCAGGACTATCGTTTGGTGTGAGGCTCAAAATGGTGAATCCATGCTTCTTCCTCCGTGATGTTCAAGCAAATCGGCACAAATTGTCCTCCTTTGTTCCTTATTGTCGTCAGACACCTAGGGACCCAGATGCAACAAACAAGTGAATAGCCTAAGCCGTTGATAATTGTCTTGGCACTATGTACATAAATGTAATTTTGAGTAGCCAACGTTGAAGACTCTTCTTCTATCATTGCAACTTCATTTCAACTTAGATTCAGATTTATCACTTCAATCCAAAATTTGATTTTATGGTAGATATTTTGTCCACCAGTGCAACCAAAAAGGAATACTTTATGCTTAAGCCTCGTCTGCCATGTTATTTCGTGCTTACGTATTGCTTCTTGACAAGGAGACAAAGAAGTACAAACTTTGGGTTCATCATTTCATAAATCAAAATGTTTGTTGCAGGCAGAGAACTTAAAAATGACGAAGGTAAACGTAAATTTCCTTTAGGCTGTCCAGAGAACTTCCTGTTGAGGAGACAGAAGTACTGCTGTCCACTACTTACAGTAATTTTGTATAAAACTCTTGCTCTGATAATTCAGGCATTCTCAATGGTGATTTGGTGACCACAACACACATGACTGTGTATTGGCTACCGAATCGCATGGCTTGATTCACGTACACGTGCATCACGAACGTTCATTACAGTTGCGTCTAGGTGGAGTTGCAGCCGCACTGGGGGATGAGATTAATTCTAAAAAACAGGTAACCTACTTATTTGTAACCTGAAGTTGATACTTTTACAGGCCAAGTTACACTTGCGTTCATCGGTGGATTAAGTGTGTAAGGCTGCTTAAACTCCGATAAATGTGAACAACTATGTCACGATAG
Organism: Anabrus simplex; assembly: GCF_040414725.1. Lineage (NCBI taxonomy): Eukaryota > Metazoa > Arthropoda > Insecta > Orthoptera > Tettigoniidae > Anabrus > Anabrus simplex. The sequence continues at coordinate 380,256,429 of NC_090268.1, read as the reverse complement.
AGTGTGTAAAAACAGTGTATGTTATTTACTCTTTGGAGTAAATACGTTTAGCTTCAGTATGAATTTTTTATAGTTGAAGCAATATGCAAATTAAAATACGAGTGTGTTCGAGTTACGGGTCAGCATATCGACTACCACAGCTGGGCTCGAACGCGTCATGAGTTGAACATTCTATTAATCCACCCAGGCAGATAATAACAGGATAACTATGTATTAAAACACCAAACTCCATGGCGTAACAGTCCCGAAAGGCCATGGCCTATCAAGCGGCCGCTGCTCGGCACGAAGGCCTCCAGATTACGTAGTGTCATGTTGTCTGACTGGCGAAATTATTTATTATAGAATAACATAATTAATGTATGTTTAGAAGTATTGAGACTGTTGTATTTTCTGTGAGTACATAACAGTGGTCCTTGTTACCGAGTGAGTTAGCCGTGCGGTTAGGGGCGTGCAGCAGTGAGCTTGAATTCAGCAGATAGTAGGTTCGAAACACACTGTAGCAGCTCTGAAGATGGTGTTCCGTGGTCTTCCATGTTCACACCAGGCAAATGCTGGGTCTGTACCTTAATCAAGGCAACGGCCGCTTCTTTCCAAATTCTAGCACTTTCATATCCTCTCGTCTTTATAAGACGTATTTGTGTCGGTGAGACGTAAAGCCAATTGTAAAAAAAAAGTGGTCCTTGTTGAATGACAAATATTTATACAGTTATTCATGAAGCGTTATACTTTGGGTGTGGTGTCGTGTCTGGGTAACCATGTACACCATTAAAGAGTAACAATATTTTCAAAAATAGATACTTCGGATTTTTTAAAATAAATGGGACGACCATTAAATAACACAATTTTCTATCCAAAACAGCTAGACTCATAACAAGAGATGATTTTTACAATAGTTTTCATTATGAGTATCCTACAAATGCTAAACAGATATTACCCATTAACACAAAATTTTAAAAAAAATTTGAACAGGCATATAGGCCACTGTACAATCGCAAAAGAAAAAGAAAAGAGAACCCCGGGACAGGAGCGTGGGAAAAAAGGAAGGACGAGGAAGAGAACAGTACCTAGGGCTGGCAACAGGGATTAGGAAAGATAGAACCTGCAAGTTTTAATATAATCCTGAAACTCGAACAGAAGCTAGGCGTTATTATCAATACAGTTAGTCCTATTCTTGCGTTTGTTCACCAAGTCTTTTAGTATCCAATGGTTCATATCACTGTGATTTACACGTAGTAGAAAGTGAAATTTGGAAAAAACCGTAGTGTAGTTCCATGACAAACATCAATGTCCACAGCTCTGACTAGTGACATTTGGTAGCGTGAACAGTCTTTAGCAGCCAGTTCGGCATGATGAAATAGGGGAATACAGCATTAAAGAGAAAATTAAGTATGGGTAGAGAATATAGATTTAAAGTTCGCTCACCCGTCCAGCAGTCCTTGAGCTTCAATCATGAACAACAAACACCATTTTAAAACATTGCACACGGACCAGCCGCTAGCAAAAGAAAGTCCTCCCTCCACACAAGTCGTCTTCTTCATCCAACTCGCCGATAGAGCCCAGAGCAGGCCTTATTTATATTACGATGGAAACGTCCAGAAAGGACGAGAGCAGAAGGTACACATTGCGCAGTGAGGTGATAGGGGAGGAAAGGAGGGAGGGCAGCAGTGCGAACAGTACCAGCTGGACGGGCGAAGAGAGCACACACACAGAGGTTAATAGCAGCATGTCGAGCCGTAGCAGACGTAGAATCACGTAGAATAGTAGAAAAAATAGGAGCACGTTATAGTCACCTTTCAAACATCTTTTAACCGAGAAGAGTGTCATGGCCACAGATATTAATAATTAATTAAGATGAATAAAATTCCTTCTAGCCATTGTTATTTTGTGAGTGAAACAGCACTTTTTAACTCTCAGACCAAACCCCAGCGAGTTCCGTGCCCTTATAGGCACTGAACATTACCGCCCATGTTCGCTGCAATCTGATGGAGTGCACGTAACAGAAAAAGACCTTGCTCACATTAAATTACCTTTCGTAATGTCTTTAAATCACCTTAGCATTCAGATATCGAAACATATAACGCTATTGTGCCTTGCAGTACAGTAAGTGAAATGTTATGTAAACCAGATTTGAAATCAAATTCATTATTGTTGAATGCAAAGCGAACATCACGAAACCCAGGAAGATTATATTTAATTTACACATGCTTAGGTAGTAACTGTACACAATCATTATCACAGGTCCACATTCAAGTGTATACAGTATGCAGTGTTTGCTGATTGACAGCGATGGAGGTGGTGATTATTGTTTTAAGAGGAAGCACATCTAGGCAGCCATACTCTATTAACACTAATCATAGGGAAAATATAAGGAAGGGGTCGGACACTTCGAAAAATGAAGGTATCGGCCAAAGAAAGACAGGGACTACAAAGGACTCTCTAGCTCTCGAATTCTCCAACACCGTTGGTTTCGGAAATGAACAAAGGTTGACCAAAGGCGGTCGGATAGGATAGATGAAAGTGAAGAACCTGGCACAAGTAAGTGGAAACAATGTCAGAACTCAGCTCGCCAACCCACGCTCCCAAGTTAAGATCCCTAGAGCTCCTTCTAGTCACCTCTTACGACAGGCAGATGTGGTTAAAATTTTCCCATCGCGAACTGCACTGGTGTTGATTATCGTTTTAAGAACAAGTACAACTAGGCAACCATCTTCCATATAACACTAACAAGAGAAATTAATGGAAGGGATCTGACACTTCGAAAAATTAGGGTAATGACGGAAGAAATAAAAGGGCCACAAAGGGCGTGAAAGCTCTCAAACGCTCTAATATTGCCGGGGTCGGAAAGGAACAAATGTTGACCAAAGGAGGTCGGATAGGATAGATGGACGTGAGAGGAGTCTGGTAAGTGGAATCAATATCAGGGCTGAACTATGGGCCCCGTGGTCTCCAACCCAAGCTCCCACGTTAAGAGAGCCTAGGTTCCCATTTGATAGCTTCTTACGACAGGCAGGGAATACTGTGAGCGTTATTCTACCGCCCCCACCCACAGGAGGATTTTGAGAGAGATTTCTAGTACATCGCACACCATTACCTAACAACAAAGTAGGCTTGTGCTCTTGCAAATAAAACGTTCCTGCAAAATAATCCCCACCCCCATACTGTAGGCATTTCCAAGGATTTTCCCCAAGATATTACGCTTTTACCCTGACCCGGTATGTTCCCAAATATAAGCCCTATTGAATATGTGTGGGTCACGAAGAGTAGACACCTGCACATCTTCCCTCAGTCGCTCCAAACTCTAGACCAGGGCCTCTCAAACGCCCAAAATCTCACGCGTGCAAATCGAGGCACAAGAGCTCCATGCACCGTGCATCGGTTCGACTCGGCTCAACTCGGCTTGACTCGGATGGTGTAGTGTGCAAAGGGGGACGAAGCGTTCGGTGATAGACGGCTAGTTTATCAGTGGAATAGATAAGTGCAAGACAACAACATAATAATGTAGCAATCTGTTTCGAAGAAAGCAAAGACTTCCGAAAATCCATTTCAATCAAAGTGGGAACTTTCGTATTTTTTCTCAGTCGTGACGATAAAGCCAAATGTTTAATCTATGGAGAATAATTATGTGATAAGCTAATCAAAGAGATCTATTTTCGAATACAAAGGTTTTGCGCAAATCCTACGAGAATTTGTCGAAGGAAGATTTTCCTAAGCTGTGTTGAGAAGCTGCTAAGATTATTTCTATGTTTGGTTCCACATGCATATGTGAAAGGTACTTTTTCCTGTTTTTATTTGTACGAAAACTAGATTGCGTGCGAGTACAACTGTTTCTGATTGTAATTTAACCCCCTTCAGTGGCACGCCCGAGAAATTCTCGGGTGGCGCACGCCTGCCCATAACGTCACCGCCCGAGAAATTCTCGTTTAGCTGCAGTGTTGATTTCGCGATCGCCCAATAATTTCTCGGGTGCTCTAATCGCTTTGGAAAATGTTTTCAAGCATTCTCAACAAATGGCGGGAGGATTTCCAGCTGTATTCACGAAGCGTCTGGCCTAAAATATGCCTTATCTTTTCTACTTTACATATACAACCTCTGGCCAGCTGACGAGGTAAACAGAAATGGCGAGCGCGAAACGGAAGAGAAGTTTGTCTGAAGACAAAATAAGGAACTACATCAAAGATGAATCTCTAAGTGACATTAGTATTTCTGATAGTAGCTATAATGGTACTATTGATTCTTCAGATGATGACCTCAGTAATTGTAGTGAAAATGAAGAAGGTATTACGTCAGAAGCTAAGGTGATGGTAGATGTTGAATATACATTCGTTTGGAAAATGTGTAAGCCTGGGCATAGTGCGCGACCTAATATTATTCCATTTACGGCAAATCCTGGTGTGAGGATTATCAGAGGTGAGTGCGATTGACTGTTTTGAACTGATTGTAACAGATGAAATTGTAAATTTGACAGTGCCCGAAAAAATTCGTTGGCCCTATTCTAAAATTGCATTGAAAAACTTGTAAATAAATCTCCGCATGGAAGGGCACAGTTTTGGAAAAAATAAACTCTTACAAAATTTGGCAATTGATTGCGTTAGTGTTGCTGATGGGAATAATACAAAAGCATGAAATAAGAATGTATTGCTCACAGGACAGTATAGGTCCTACTCAAAACACCAGTGTTTTATGATTTTTATGAAACTATATCACAGGCCTACTGTAAAAAAGTGTTAATAGAGTGTAAAGTAAGATTTTATTAACCTTGAATAATATATGAATGTGTTCCCTTAATAATTGTTACTCATTCCTTGCTTCCTAAAAATAAATAATTTCCTCCGAAAAGCCTCACTTTTCTGGCACAGGAGGTCTCCCAAAACCCGCCACCGAAGGGGTTAAAGAAGGCTCTCAGAATTGCTGTCAGCCGGTCCCTTGTTCGAGGCATAACTGGTATCATTGCGAAGGTAAAGGAAAAGAAGAGGTAGAGAAGATAAATTGTCTGCTCAAACCAAATTGAAATAAGAGTGTTTTAACACCGGTAACGTTGTCCCATACAACAGTGTCACCGCTCACCGCACATAAACATTTCGCAGTGAGGTGAGAATCAGCGGTAAAGGTGGAGAAGCCGAAGATAGGCCGAACGGGTGAGTCAGGTGTAGGGGAAGTGGAGTGGGGGTTTGCGCTCTGGTCAACCTAGTGAAGTCGTCTCTTGCACCTTGCGCCCGTGCACTGCACGGCGCATGCACTCTGAGGAGCCCTGCTCTAGACGAACTGGTTCTCATGGTGCAGCAAGGATGGGCCGCAAATCCGAACGATCCAACTGTAAACTTGTGCATCTTCATGTAACCACTGGTAGCACATCCATATACATATCTACTTGCTCACGATCCAGATCTTCTCCACCAACCAGTAAACTTCGAGTTCCCTGTGTATTTTTGCTGAACAATCTTTGGATAATAATACCACAAAATTTTTCTCCACTTCATTGGGCATGATGGCCGAGTTGATGTCTACAACACTCCAGTAGTAAACTGCTTACTGTGTTCAGAATAACAGGACCGCCGCTAATAATATCCAGTCCACAGCGCCATATATTGGGAAATGAAATAAATTACGTTGCACAAGATTTCCATGCGATCGATTATTTTATTCATCAATAAAGCCTATCACAATGAAACAACTTACAAATCATGGAACCGGGAAAACATAGAAAGATTAAAATATAGCTTTCAAAGTTACACATTATAGTAGTAAAGAATGTTTGAAATAAGCGTCCATCTTGACACCCGGTTGAACACCTAACCTGACAAAATTATTACACATCCTACATGGAAGAGGTTTTATGATATCTAAAATTCTGGGTGTATAAGACTCAATGGACAGTGAGAAATAAGTTTCGGATACACATCTCTTTAAGAGGGTTATTTAAATCATAACTTCCGCAATTATCTATTATCCATTTAAATGATGTTATGACAATAAAACTATTAATCTAGTGGTATGATTTTTAAAAGCCGGTTGATGTACGTTGGTGTATTCATTGCATATGACCACTAAAAATGATTTGCATGCCCTTATTGAGCAGTTAGGGTGATGGTCATCGATCCAGAAGGATCGAGGTTCTGTTCCCGGCCGAACTGGGAATATTAACTGCGTCTAGCTAATTCATTTAGCTCTGGAGCTATACACTGGCATTCGTCATAATGAACATATTTACTTACAGCACACCATACTAGCAACTATGTCAGAAATACTCAATAATAAATACATCCCTCCACATGGGGTCGAAGTAAGGAAAGGTATCAGCCGTAAAACTTGGATTAATATACGAGTAGTTCCGAGAACATTATTTGGGAAAATGTCACGAAGCAGAAGCAGAAGAAGCAGAAGGATTATACCTTAACGTAAAACCATTTCTCTACGACCCAACGTTAATGTATTGAAATCGTAACAATTGATTGATTGTCATTCAACCATCAGTACAAGGGACTAGTCTCAGTGTTTGAACTTCTACACTAAAGAACTACCTGCAGAAAATACTGCAAGTTAACTGGATGACTGTAACCGTTTAACTCCATATTCTTCTAGCGAATGGCATAATTAGTTTTTACGGAGCACTATGTGCTATATAAGCAACTGCTTGTCTGTGTGCTATCTAAATACCTCAGGTATGTCCTTGTTCTTCCATATGGAGATATTCACTGCTAATACAATCATTTATAGCGTTTTGTGTAGTTTTCAGTGTTTTAAAGTTATATTAAAGATTATGAACCTTGTAACGCAATGTAAAATTTTACTCTCCTTTAACATGGAACTCAGGACATATAGAAGGCAAGTAGCTTAAATAAATGAAATCAGTTTAAATTTATTTGTCACCATTAAACTTTGTAACAAATATTTGCAGAAATACGTAGAAACATAGACGGATATTTCGCTAAATCCATTTATTTTTGCAAAACATACAAGGTGAACTATTTCTCAATGACGATTTCACCCAGTTTCAGTTGCTGAAATCACAAATGTGCATTTATTCCATACCACAGGGTCATTCTTATTGTTGGGAAGGGAAGTTTCACAACACCCTCTTTGCGATAGATTTTTTGAACTTCAACAGATAAGTTTCGTCAGTTTTTCCTTCTGTATAATCTTGGGTTACAGCAGAAAAAGTCGGATTAAGACTTTCGAAATTTTTTATTGTACTCCACTCATATTACTATAATTTATTTTGTTTCTTTCTGACTTCAGCTTTTCCCAGTTATTTTCTGGGTTACTGGAGCCACCCAGGTTCAATTAGGTTTTGGCCGGGGGTTTAAGGCCGAATGCCGTTCCTGACGCCACGTGATTTTAAGATGAAAATCTCAACCTAGGATCGACTGCGATTCGAACTGCAGCCTTCCAGATTGGAAGCTAGCTGCTAAGCCACTGAACTAATCACACACATTATTATTATTATTATTATTACTATCCGGAAAAGAGAACGACGAATGTTAAGAAAAATCTAGTTCCAAATGTAAAAAATGGAATGAGGAGATTCAAATTTAACAAAAAAATTATCAAAGAACAGAAGGAGTGGTTGAATTGATAAGGAACAGAAAAGGTTGCATTTCTGTGCAAAACTTTAGGATGGTCTGTACTACACTAACGAAGAGAATCTTTGAATTCTTCAGGAGTAGGAAGACAGAGCTGAAATGGTATAGAGACGTTAGGATGGACTTGAATATGAAGGTTCTGGAAGATTATACCATGGACATAAATCAATTTAGACAATTCGTAAAAAGGTTCCCTGTTTTCCAGGGAACTGCGGAAACACTAGTGAAGAAAGTGGCATCCTAGGCGGAAGAAGGAAGGAGAAAGGATGACAAGATACTGGCTGAGTGTGAAGGCGGAGAAGGCAAAAAATACCCCAAAGATTGACAAACGTGGTCCATAGACGGCCGAAACAAAGGAGGAAATATTACTATATTTCTGATTATTATAGAGAACTGTACATTACTTGAAACCTTTGACCAAAGCCAGTTAATGATACGGTAATTACAAGTAGTAAAGGACCCATTCCAAAAAAAAATTCACTCAACGTATTTTATGTTCATTCCCTAGGAATGTAATATCTTGAAATTTTTTTGTATATTTAATTTTGATTTATTTCGACTTTCCCAAATTGTAGATTTCCCCTGAGGACAAAATATACAAAAAATACAATATGAATATTAAAAGTAATTGTGAGTTGGTTAGAACATTTGACATACTCTCTGTTGTTGCATTAAAAAGTTTGGGAGATATGGTTCTTCAGGTTTTGGACGGAATAATGTATTTCAAGGCAGTCACTACAATTTATTTTATTAATGCCTGATTGTGGTTAACTGATTTGCAGAACTGGACGAAAAAGAGAGGAATGATTCCTCTAGCACCAAGCATTAATCCTATGACTTCGATATCACCCAGCAGGTAATCTTGTTGATAGAATGGAATGATTAGCTCATATGTTGTTTTCTTTTCCTCATGTACTTCATTGGGTTGTGTTCTCGAATCTGATCATCGGATCTATTATGAAGCACTTTCGGTGGTCTTTGAAGGCTATCATGTCAATTCGACGGATGCTGCCTGTAACAGGAAGGGAAAATGGCAGCCTCGTAATGGAATGGTTAATTAATGTATAATCTCTATGCTAAACTGGTCTGGTAAGTATTTTTACTGTGGAAGTTGAGATTTATGATCTAGGGAGAAAAAATGGCTGCCTAATAAATATCCTCTTCTATAATATTGTAAGTAGATGTTTCCTTACTTTTTGTAGTTGAGTACGTGGGACAACACCTCATCGTCACCGGGCGAGTTGGCCGTGCGTGTAGAGGCGCGCGGCTGTGAGCTTGCATCCGGGAGATAGTAGGTTCGAATCCCACTATCGGCAGCCCTGAAAATGGTTTTCCGTGGTTTCCCATTTTCACACCAGGCAAATGCTGGGGCTGTACCTTAATTAAGGCCACGGCCGCTTCCTTCCAACTCCTAGGCCTCTCCTATCCCATCGTCGCCATAAGACCTATCTGTGTCGGTGCGACGTAAAGCCCCTAGCAAAAAAAAAAAAAAAAAAAAAAAAAAAAAAAAAAAAAAAAAAACCACCTCATCGTCCGTAGGGGAACTTGATACCACCTAATATCTGTAGCTTTTATGTTTTAACTGGTGGAATCCTTGTCATCGTAATTAGAAACACGTATCCAGCATTCCATCTATCTTACTGCGATTTTAATTGTTTTATCCCATGAGGCGCAGAAAATCAAGTCCTCTGACACTCGAGTATTCCTACTGTCGTCCGGTGTAGCAAGGGGAAATTTGTCTACAATGAAGCCAGTGTCTATTGATGAAAAAAGATCCAGTAGATAACGAAACACCATTTTAATGCTATTGTGCAGAGAGAAGTGGGAAATGCTGAATAACTATAGGTGAAATAAAATCATTTATTTTGATACTGTACTTCCGATCTTCCTTCGTTCTTTTCCACTGTCTAGTTGCAAATACAGGATTGTGTAGGCACGTAATTCATTCACATGAGTCTGAAGACTGTGCGCTGAAAGCTATTTCAGTCAGTAATGAAGATTTATATATGCCACTATGTATTGCAGACTAACGATGTGATTTGACTTCTACATATGTAGTAAGTCTTCAACATTGTAAGAGTGCAATAAATCACAAATAAAATACACTGTACAAAAAAATTAGTGAAACATGTTTTGTAATGTCTGGTATGTGAACATTGATTTGTTATATGGGGTTCAAATGGTTGTACAGCATTCATTGAGACCTTAGCTATTCAGGGTATGTCAGATCGAAGTTATACTCCAGCTGTAGGCGTAGCCATGCATTAAACTGTCAGGTGACCCCTCAAAACAAAGTGAACAGCGGTGCGTCCGTCTGTCGTTGTGAAGTACACAGGCTACTGTGGTCATTTGGGCACGTTGTGTGTAAACCAGTATATCCCATGAGGCATCTCAACGAGGTTCAAGTCGCAAGGATTGTAACTTTGATCCATGTAGGATAGACGTTTCGTCGTGTTGCAGTGGATCTCAATGTCTCTCCGTCAGTTATTCAACGCTTGTGGAATCGTTGCAATGAGACAGGCCAGTTCACAAGGAGGGTTGGAAAGGTCGTGGACGCATGAAAATCCCACAGGATGACCGATATCTGACCATCTGTACGTTGTGGCGTTGTTCAACAACTGCCAGAGAACTGCAACAAGACCTCAGGAGGATCACTGGAGTCACGGTGTCTGACCAGACAGTAAGGAACAGGTTAATAGAAGTGTCCTTACGACCCAGACGTCCTGTTCGTTTGCCCAGCTTAACGCAGCAACTTCGCGCAGCTCGCCTTCTGTTTGCCCGTACCCACGTCAACTAGCAACTTCACCAGTGGAGACTTGTGTTGTTCACAGACGAGTCCATATTTCCCCTGGCACAGCGTGACGGACTTCAACGTGTATGGAGACGCCGTAGTGAGCAGTAAATTCCAAATATTGTCCGGGAAGGCGACCAATTTGGACAAGGTTCTGTGATGTTGTGGGGTGGCATTAGTATTGATGGCCTTACGGATCTTGTCGTCGTCCGTGGTAATTTTACCGCTGCGGGGTACATCGAGCAGATACTGCTACAGCATGTGTTGGTTTCTGCATACGGTGTTGACCCTGAATTCGTACTCATGCACGACAATGCCAGGTCTCATGTAGCGCGCATCACAAGAACTGTCTTGCGAGAACTGCTCATTCAAGAGATGGAATGGCCAACAGTGAGTTCGGACCTTAATCCCATCGAGTATGTGTGGGATAGGCGAAGAGAAGTAAATGCACTAATACCTCAGTTTATAATATCACTGCATTATAGTCGGTGCCGAATTCCCAAGAAATTGGATGAATACACATTTGTGGAAGACTTTTTAACACTTATGAGAATTTAATTTCGAGAATAGTTCTGTTATCATCAGATATAAATATTACTAAGCACTTGAAACACACCACGAGATAACTGCTGCTACGCAGATAAGTTTTTTTTGCTAGGGGCTTTACGTCGCACCGACACAGATAGGTCTTATGGCGACGATGGGATAGGAAAGGCCTAGGAGTTGGAAGGAAGCGGCCGTGGCCTTAATTAAGGTACAGCCCCAGCATTTGCCTGGTGTGAAAATGGGAAACCACGGAAAACCATTTTCAGGGCTGACGATAGTGGGATTCGAACCTACTATCTCCCGGATGCAAGCTCACAGCCGCGCGCCTCTACGCGCACGGCCAACTCGCCCGGTACGCAGATAAGTACAGTAAGATAAGAAGACACGTATCAATATACACTATTTTTGTTGGAATATGATTTAATTTCGCCCTATGTAGAATGATCAATAAATGATAAAAATGTTTAGTTATTCACATGTTAAGTGATCGTACCGTCAGTGACGGGTACATCGTCAATAATAAGAGCGTCAAATATTACAGCACTTACTCCAAATTTTAAACTCAACTTGACAGTATCGGTCGTGTGAAATATGTTAACAATCCCGGCAGTTTAATGTACTTGTCACAGTATCAAATAGGGATACAGTGCATGTGACACGCCAAGACCGGACGTTTGGAAGGAAATATAATTAAAACTGCGAACATATCACGCGATACTTCAGTGTTATGTCTAGTAAAATGTAATATAAAAGCTTGGTATAATTCGTGAACCATGGAGTGATGGACTTACTAGGCTATTTTCGAGGTTATAAAATTCAATATTTTCTACTTTATTGCTGTTTATCATGTCATATCTCTTTATCATGGACGTAAGATTAGAATAAGCAATTGCCCTTAATATTCTAACAGAAATGGATTATTTAAGAATAACATTCTTCCTTCGATTGGGTGCGAATCTAAAGTTACCCTATACTCTCCCTTAAATAATCAACATACATGAGCCGTACAAATAGAATAGACTACAATTTATTATCATATATTCTAAACATATAAATATGCAATCAAACAAACACTTTACTCAGAAAAAATTGAACCTATAGGTATAAGGTTTCTTGTGAGTATCAAAAGGGTTTGTATCTAGATGGGAGGTGAATTATATTTTTATATTAATTAAAAGTGCCGTTCCCGTGGTGTAGGGGTAGCGTGCTTGCCTCTTACCCGGAAGTCCCGGGCTCGATTCCAGGTCAGGTCAGGGATTTTTACCTGGACCTGAAGGCTAGTTCGAGGTCCACTCAGCCTATGTGATTAGAATTGAGGAGCTATCTGACGGTGAGAGGGCCGCCCCGGTCTAGAAAGCCAAGAATAATGGCCGAGAGGATTCGTCATGCTGACCACATTGCACCTCGTAATCTGCAGGCCCTCGGGCTGAGCAGCGGTCGCTTGGTAGGCCAAGGCCCTTCAAGGACTTTAGTGCCATGGGGTTTGGTTTGGTTTTTTAATGAATTAAAAGTAATTCTGATAAAATACTGTAAATACGAGAAACACACAACACCATTCACTCATTATTTTTAAGTGACTATACGTACGTGAACTAAACATAATTTCAGTATGTAAAAACTCCTTAATCTTTAGATGTTCTACAGTTAGTATGAAGGATGCATGAACAACTATATTAGAGCTATCTCAGAATATATTGAATGGTAGGCCTTTTAGAATGAGGGGAAATTATTGAACATTTTAACTAACAACGAAATAGTTTGAACTTGTCATTTGTAAGTTACGATGAGGTACATCGGATTGGTTAAATTTTCTGGTATTTTTACATCCCTCCTGATTTTTTCACTACTCTTCCCATTGACTTTAATAGTATATAACTTACATATAGATACATACATACAGTTACATACAGACGTTCGTAACAAGCAGGACAGAATGATAAGTTTTCTATCACAAATTTACTACACCGAGGGAGCTGGCCGTGTGGTTAGGGTTGCGTAGCTGTGAGTTTGCATTCGGGATATGGTGTGTTAGAATCACAATCAGCAGTACTGAGAATGGTCTTCCGTGCTTTACAATTTTCACACCAGGGAAATACTAGGATTGTAATTAATTCAATGGCTGACACCTTCTCAATCATAGCCCTTTTCTATTCTGGTCTCACCGCAAACTTCTGTTGTGTTAGTGTGACGTCAACCTATTAGAAAGTCGGGCTTAGTGGCTCAGATGGTTGATGTGCTGGCTTTCTGACCCCAACTTGGCAGGTCCGATCCTAGCTAAGTCCTGTGCTTTTTGAAGGTGCTCAAATACGTCAGCCTCGCGTCAGTAGATTTACTGGCACGTAAAGGAACTCCTGCGGGACAAAATGCCGGCACCTTGTCGTCTCCGAAACCCGTAAAAATAGTTAGTGGGACGTAACGCACATAGCATTATTATTAAACTATTAGAAAAAAACATTACTCTAAATAACTTTTTTGTTCCTTGTTTTACGTCTTATTGACTCAGACAGGCCCTTTGGAGACGATAATAGGAAATGAGACAAAATTCCTCCTAATTTATAATAGAGAACCAGGTAATACTGAAGTTGCTTAATGTTATTCATACATACATGCAAATCTTGTTTGCACACTATGAACATGTTTAATATTACTGAAGAAAATTATAGCCTATACTAAACAATACTGTTTGCTCCTAACACGCGATTTTGTTGAAAAGTTTGTTGCGTTTGTCATTATAACTACCCTTGTTCATTAGTACTTTACACATTCTGTTTGAATTTGGGTAAGTATTCTGTTAATGACGAATTTACATCAAGAGCAGAAAAATTAACCTCATTTTCTTAGCCCATTTGCAAAGTTCAATTTGTTACCACGTGACATCCGCATACTACTTGTCCAGTGAAAGTATCTGAAGAGTATTACACACTTCGTAGTTCTGTGGCGTCAGAGATTGGGATATTCTACTTCATTCAGTTGGTTATAGTATTCCTTGTCCTTGTGGTAGCCTGCAAGTGTAGTAAGAAGATACATAATATATCACCGTTGCACCTAGAAAACACGCAGCGTGATAATATTCCAGCTTAGATCTCTGACCAAATAGGTTCTGTCAGCTAAGGTTCAGTATTGCATGAACTAAATCAAGGAATATTCGGCCCTGCTGCTGGGCTAGTATTTCTCCCCTCATCATTGACTCATACCGGTATTTCGAGGCACAAAGACTTTGTAATTGTTACATCGTCCCTGCGCCTCTAAAAACCATCATGTGAAATATATCAGCTTAGAACTTTGGCCGGTAAGATTCTGTGTCGTCCAAGGTTCAGTATTGTGCAAATATTGCCAAGGAATTCCCGCTCTTTTTAATATAGCTATATGTGCTGCGGGTCAGTATTTCTCCAAAATTATTATAACACAGCGGTTCCTGCAGGCGCAACGGTGATGTACATTATGGAATCTGTACATTATTTGCTAAAATCTTGAATGAAATATTTAATTTGTCACTTACCACTTTTGGAATTTGTTTTACAAAATGCTTTACCTCGCACCGACACACACAGGTCTTATGGCGGCGATGGGATAGGAAAGGGATAAGAGCGGGAAGAAAGCGACCGTGGTCATAATTAAGGTACAGAACCAGCAATTTCCTGGTGTGAAGATTGGAAACCACGGAAAATCATGTTCAGGACAGTGGGGTTTGAACCCACTATCTCCCGAATGCACAGCGACGGTTAAGTGATCCAAACCGCGTGGCCAGTTTTTCGGTTTAGGAAATTAAAGACATCGATTAATGTATAGGCCAAATAAGATGAAGTGCATCCGAGTAGAGTGGTTACAAACAGAACATCACGGAATGATCATAGAATTGTAAAAAATCCATTGAGAAAAGTATGAGTTCACAGAAGGAATTCCAAGGTAACTGTTAGTTGAAGTGTAAACTTTTCAAACATCAAATAAGTCATCAAAACACACTGTTGGTACCACCTTACTATGACTTTGTCCATAGTGATAAATAAGAGCTCCAGAATTTATGTTGAAAGAATCAGCACATTGATTCGTATTTATTTTGACTATTTAGCGCATAACTACAAAATTAAATAAGTGATATAATAAAATTACTTCAATACAAAACAAATTGAATACATAGGTACTTGATTTTGTTATGGAATTATCTGTCTGTAAGCTATTCATAGAAAAATATTAACGCGGAGTTATACTGTTTCATATTTTCCATTCAAACGCTTACGGCTACGGTCTGCCAATATGTCGGTTGTCAACATCACAATAGCGGAGTTACATCCTACTGATTGTGCGCTTCTTTGTCAAATGTATTATCAAAGAGCTATAAATATATTCCAGTGCACTGTTCTGATAAATGTAAGTGTACGGAGGTCCAATAAAATGGAAATGATGTAGCGAAAACGAAATAAATGTGGCGATAAACAGCTCTAATTAGCTGATTTTCGAGATATTTTATACCACACTGGTCACTGATTACTTATCTAAATAGTAATCAAAATTTGTTACTTTGTAAATTTGAAAACATTTCTTATCAGACAAAGTAGGTGTTCCCATATTACGAAAAACGTAAAATTAACCCGCCATTGGTCAAGGGGTGAGCGCGGCGCTCATTTTCAAATTAAGTTTGCTGTAAAAGGCCTTAAGCCGCAGGTAGTGACGTGTAACTATGAGAAGCTCTTCTTTGGAATATCTAGAGTGGGGGGGGGGGGGAGTTGTCACTACCTAACTGAATCATCTTCAGTGACTTCAGTGCCACTAAACTGTACACTACTGCGTGCCAGTGAGCGGTGCGCTCACCCTAGACCATCCGTGTTATACATTTTTACTGATTTTGTTTGAATCTCGATTTTCGTATTTTGTGTTTAGCTTGTCAAATTCTTACAATTCTTATAATTAATTACTCAGTTCTAATTATTTTTCTACTTTTATATGTAGTTTATTTTTCACATACTGAATAAAGAATATCAGATGGCCAATTGATTTGAAGAGGTACCGGACCATGAAGAGAATATGCTTCAGGACGGTAATAGTTCTTCTGATGATTCTCCGAGGTAGATGTGGTTGGAAATACTCACCACAATATGAACAATATGCTGAAGAAGATGAAGAGGAAGGAATTTCCGTTAGTTATCGGCCTTATTACACTGACCATGACAAGACAACACAATGGATACTCCACGTATGAAATCTGTGCCGACGCAGACCAAGAAGGAGCATCGCAATTCAACTTCCAGAAGTGACAGGAAAGGTCAGGAATTCAGAGACAATTACCGGAGTATGGAACATCTTTTCACCAGTGTCGGTTCTTGAAACCGCAGCGTGAATGTATGGATGAGAAAGTTAGAGTGAAGTACCTGCGTATATCTGATGTGGTTGATACAATCTAGAAGAAATGGTTTTGCTTTATCTGGCTGGGGTGTTGAAATCTTCCCACGTAAGCATGTTATATTTTTGGGCAAATGAGGCAACTGCAACCGAAATATTTCATTTGGTTATGAGCTACAAATTCTTTTAGTTATTGCTTAGTGCCCTTCACTTTCAGAATATTTTCGTTACATTGGTGGAATAAATTCACAAATCATTAAGAATTGCAATACTAGAAAAGGTTTTCAAGTGGGAAATTTCCGAAAACCTTGGGTCTAGATCTCATAAAGACAAAAGAGCCTCATATAACGATCTAAAAAGCGATCTATCGGGCGAGTTGGCCGTGTGGTTAGGGGTGCGCAGCTGTGAATTTGTATCCGGGAGATAGTGGGACCGAGCCCCACTGTCGGCAGCCCTGGAGATGCTTTCCTTGGTTTCCCATGATCACACCGGCCGAATTCTGGGGCTGTACCTTAATTAAGGCCAGGGCCACTTCCTTCCCACTTCTAGCCCTTTCTTCTCCCATCATTGCCATTAAGACCTATCTATGTCGGTGCATCGTTAAACAAATTGTACAAAAAAAAGGGACCTGCGGCTTAAAAAGAGATTGATAAAATATAAACCTCCCCAAAATATAACAAAGTAAAAATAGTGTACAAAATTTTTTTATTTGCTAGTTGTTTTACGTCGCACCGACACAGATAGGTCTTACGGCGACGATGGGACAGGAAAGGGCTAGGAGTGGGAAGGAAGCGGCCGTGGCCTTAATTAAGGTACAGCCCCAGCATTTGCCTGGTGTGAAAATGGGAAACCACGGAAAACCAAAATTTAAGAGAATCTCACCAAGGACGATAGGTGAGCGCCGCGCTCACCCTTGACCATCCGCTTTCGTCCATTAGGCTCGATCAACGGCGGCTTAAGCAATCTCCTCAATTGTTCGGAAAGTTGAAGAGCTAAGGGCCCGAAAATGTTTCAGTTGTGAATCTTCAATAACTTTAAAAAACTAAAAGAAATTTAAATTAACTTCCGGCCTAAATGCAGGTCCGGAAATATAGCCAAGAATCGCTTGTTTCTTAATTCGTTTCCTTCTTTATTCAAATCCTAGCCAAATTAACTTGTGAAAATTATGTCAATCTCACTGTAATGTGTTCCTTAGTTCAATACCCTCAGGCGTTTTTTTTATTTTTTTGATAAATGTTCACACCGAATGTAGTTAAAAGGGCTTAAGTGAAACTCTGGTTTGACTCACATTAGCGCTCGCAGTGGTGCTTAAGTGAAACTCTGCATTGACTCACATTAGCGCTCGTAGTGGTGCTTAAGTGAAACTCTGGATTGACTCACATTAGCGCTCGCAGTGGTGCTTAAGTGAAACTCTGCACTGACTCACATTAGCGCTCGTAGTGGTGCTTAAGTGAAACTCTGCATTGACTCACATTAGCGCTCGCAGTGGTGCTTAAGTGAAACTCTGCATTGACTCACATTAGCGCTCGTAGTGGTGCTTCAGTGAAACTCTGGATTGACTCACATTAGCGCTCGTAGTGGTGCTTAAGTGAAACTCTGCATTGACTCACATTAGCGCTCGTAGTGGTGCTTAAGTGAAACTCTGGATTGACTCACATTAGCGCTCGCAGTGGTGCTTAAGTGAAACTCTGCATTGACTCACATTAGCGCTCGAAGTGGTGCTTCAGTGAAACTATGCATTGACTCACATTAGCGTTCGAAGTGGTGCTTAAGTGAAACTATGGATTGACTCACATTAGCGTTCGAAGTGGTACTTAAGTGAAACTATGGATTGACTCACATTAGCGCTCGTAGTGGTGCCTAAGTGAAACAATGGATTGACTCACATTATCGCTTGTAGTGGTGCTTAAGTGAAACTATGGATTGACTCACATTAGCGTTCGAAGTGGTGCTTAAGTGAAACTATGGATTGACTCACATTAGCGCTCGTAGTGGTGCCTAAGTGAAACAATGGATTGACTCACATTAGCGCTTGTAGTGGTGCCTAAGTGAAACAATGGATTGACTCACATTAGCGCTTGTAGTGGTGCTTAAGTGAAACTATGGATTGACTCACATTAGCGTTCGAAGTGGTGCTTAAGTGAAACTATGGATTGACTCACATTAGCGTTCGAAGTGGTGCTTAAGTGAAACTCTGCATTGACTCACATTAGCGTTCGAAGTGGTGCTTCAGTGAAACTATGCATTGACTCACATTAGCGCTCGAAGTGGTGCTTCAGTGAAACAATGCATTGACTCACATTAGCGCTCGAAGTGGTGCTTCAGTGAAACAATGCATTGACTCACATTAGCGCTCGTAGTGGTGCTTAAGTGAAACTCTGGATTGACTCACATTAGCGCTCGCAGTGGTGTTTAAGTGAAACTCTGGATTGACTCACATTAGCGCTCGAAGTGGTGCTTCAGTGAAACAATGCATTGACTCACATTAGCGCTCGCAGTGGTGCTTAAGTGAAACTCTGCATTGACTCACATTAGCGTTCGAAGTGGTGCTTAAATGAAACTATGGATTGACTCACATTAGCGCTCGTAGTGGTGCTTAAGTGAAACGATGCACTGCCTCACATTAGCGCTCGAAGTGGTGCTTCAGTGAAACAATGCATTAACTCACATTAGCCCTCGCAGTGGTGCTTAAGTGAAACAATGCATTGACTCACATTAGCGCTCGTAGTGGTGCTTAAGTGAAACGATGCATTGACTCACATTAGCACTCGGAGTGGTGCTTAAGTGAAACAATGCATTGACTCACCTTAGCACTCGCAGTGGTGCTTAAGTGAAACCACGGCCGACTGGATACCTCGCTGCGCTCCTTATACCGGCCTTGACAATCGCTTGTGAAGCCCAGCATAAAGCTGTAATTGGAAAGTTTCACCATAATGCCGCTGGAGCGCTGGCCTACTACCCATTGACAGGATGCTGTATACCGCAAATTGCCGCATTTCCAGTTTTATTTTTTGGTTTTGCTGTCGTAAATGTTAGCAATGTGTTCGCAATGAGGTGCTTGTTGGCTTGATAATGAAATCTGATAGTTATGCGCTAGTGAGTTTATTTTTTATTGTGTAGTGTGGTGATTATATATTTTTTAATTGTGTTTACAAATCTTGGAATTTGAGACATTCTTGTGCACCTTTTCGTACTTCGAGCAGAAATTTTATGGAAACAAGAACAAAGTGATTTCTCGCTGTAACTTCGTCCTGAACAAGGATTTTAATTTTTGTGCTAATTCGTTTTTTAATGGTGTGTTGATTTGCTTTTCTTTAACTGTGTTAGGAAATATTCGAATATATATTGCTGTGTGCCTTTTTTGTATTCCGAACAGGAAAAAAAGCAAAGGGACACTATCATTTTACGAATTCTCTGTAGACCAGGACAAAACTACGTCTTAGTTTTCCGTTTCTATGTCGGGTATTTACCTTCGTTCTTTCTTTCTCTTTTCTTACTCTGTTTACTCCTCCAGCGTAGGCTTTTCTCTCGGACTCAGTGAGGGATCCCACCTCTACCACCTCAAGGGTAGTATCGTGGAGCGTGAGACTGCGGGTCGGGGGATACAACTGGGAAGGATGACCAGTACCTCGCCCAGGCGGCCGCAACTTCTATGCTGAACAGGGGCCTTGTGTCGGGGATGGGAAGATTGGAAGGCATATCCAAGGAAGAGGGAAGGCATCAGCCGTGGCCTTAAGTTAGTTACCATCCCGGCATTTGCTTGGAGGAGAAGTGGGAAACTATGGGAAACCACTTCGAGGATGTCTGAGGTGGGAATCGATACCACCCTCTACACAGTTGACCTCCCAAGGCTGAGTGGACCCCGTTCCAGCCTTCGTGCCACTTTTGAAATTTCGTGGCAGGGCCAGGAATCGAACCCGGGCCTCCGTGAGTGGCCGCTAATCATTTTTACCCATGAATTTTCTTTCATAGAATAATCCTTTAGGTGGTGTCGTATTTGCCATATGACAGTAACACAACACATTTTTGTTCAAGATAATCTGAACTTTAACATTTAAACATTGACAAGTAAGAATCACTACTACTACGACGGTAAGGCCAGCGTATGAAGTGTTGTTACCTGAGCAATGGGGCCGATGACCTAGATGTTAGGCCCCTTTAGACAACAAGTATCATCATCATCATCATCATCATCATCATCATCATCATCATCATCATCATCATCGTGCAGAGAACAGTTTACATTTTATTTACTCAAAATACTTTTCTCTCACTGAATTTTTATTTAAAATTCTTCTTCTTTCGCTATTTGTTTTACGTCGCACCGACACAGATAGGTCTTATGACGCCGGTGGAATAGGAAAGGGCTAGCAGTGGGAAGGAATCGGCCGTGGCCTTAATTGAGGTACAGCCTGATGTGAAAATGGGAAACCACGGAAAACCGTCTCCAGAGCTGCCGACAGTGGGGTTCGAACCCACTATCTCCCGGATGCAAGCTCACAGCTCCACGCCGCGCGGCCACCTACTGCATTTCAAGTAAAATTTATTTTCTGAATTTTGCATGGCCAGCTTGCCCGGTATTTAATATTCTAGTGAAAGGTATGAATGAAATATAATCTGAAACTATATATATTGAAATTAACATTTAAACATGTTTGAGTCAAAATATTTATGTTCTGCATACAACGAACATGGAAAAAGTAAGACTCTTATGTTTTGTCCAGCCCCCTTCCTGAGAGCAGCGCTTGAAGAATTTTAAAACTCTAATTGAACAATGACTCTTAATCTCGATATTAACATCAGAAGACAAAAACATTGTGGTAAGTTCTGCTATGTATCTAAATGCCATGATAATAAAAACGATTACTATTATTCCTCACAATTAAGGAATGTCAGTTGGACTACTCCATCCTCCGCAGTTTCATTTCACGACGTTGTTTTGGCACATATCAATGAAAGTAGCCTTTAGGATTAATCATTTTAACAATATTAGTCAATGTAACATACTATTTTATTCCCTAAATTAAGATACATCGGCAATCAGAGTCAATATCAGAACGTCAGCTGAACTAAGTCATCTCCCCGCAGTTTCATTTCACGACATCATTTTGGCAAATATCCACGAAAGTAACCTTTAAGATTAATCATTTTAACAGTATTAACCGATGTAATATTCTCCATAGCTCTAAATTACGATAAATCGGCAACCAAAGTCAATATATTTTCCATAAAGAAGTATGCATTTCTACCGCAAATAGGTCGGCCGCCAGCGCCACGTGTCGAGTTGTGTAACTACTCCGATTACAGTACGTGGACCCGATTGTCAAGGCCGGTAAGGAGCTAGCTAGAGCGACGCATCAAGTCGGCCGTCTAGCTAGAGCGACGCATCAAGTCGGCCGTGGTGAAACAATGCCTTGACTCACATTAGCGCTCGTAGTGGTGCTTAAGTGAAACGATGCATTGACTCACATTAGCACTCGGAGTGGTGCTTAAGTGAAACAATGCATTGATTCACATTAGCGCTGG
The DNA here is from genome assembly GCF_040414725.1 of Anabrus simplex. Classification (NCBI taxonomy): domain Eukaryota; kingdom Metazoa; phylum Arthropoda; class Insecta; order Orthoptera; family Tettigoniidae; genus Anabrus; species Anabrus simplex. The sequence continues at coordinate 380,234,649 of NC_090268.1, read as the reverse complement.
TAGTGGTAGAAAAAGGCAAACTGCTAATATAATCGACCGGATAACAATGATTAAGAAAATAATTATAATTTTTAGGAATAAATAAAGAATGTATTATCATATCTTATTACGTTTTATTTACCTAAAATTCGTGGCTCATATCCCTATGATGTTTTCAACATTGATTTGCTTGCCTGAAGGACTAAAACTGTGAGTTGTTTTCCTTATTGTCACAAGAGCTGAATGTAGCTACCGATAAATGAATTATTTTCAATAAAAATAGATAATAACTAAATAAAAAAGAAATAAAGAAACGATTAATTCGCTATGTTTGTCATCATAATATTTCTTTTCATTAGTACTTTATACATTTCATTTGATTTTGGGGAAATATTCACTTAATGCTTAATTTACATTGTCAAGAGCTGAAAAAATAGCTGCATGCTTTTAGCCAATTTCCAAAGTTCAATTAATTGGAATAAATTAGAAATTCCACCAGTCACCATACAGGAGCGATCCTAGTTTCGACGGATCACTGACCAGTGTCCCTGACCCGCAAGAACAGGGACCACCAGACCGAAGTGGAGAGAGAAGAAGAAGCTGGCACACGACCAGAAAACGGAAGCTTTCTGGGCTAAGAAAGATCTGAAGACCAATCTGAAGAGTCGAAATGGAACCCGTGGTCCTACGTAGGCTCAAATAAGAGGAAAGAAAACTAAGAGAACTATGTAAGAACATGAAAATTATTAACAGGCTAATACTCATTAACAGGTATCTGATGACTCTGTTCAATTTCTTATTAAGTATTTCTAACAATTTTGTTCACAGAGTGCTGAAAAAGCGCGGACCGAATTAAACACTTCTGTTTTGTTTCCATAATTATTAATTTCCTGGTTATCTGTAAAGAAATGTCAAGTGTTATGACAGAAAGTACTTTTGAAAGTATCTTATACTGTAATATACCGAGCGAGTGGTTTCAGCCACGTAGCTGCCCCCTTGCAATCGGAAGATTGTAGGTTCGAATCCCATTTTCCGCAGCCTTGAAGGTGGTTCTCAATTTTCACACCAGGCGAATGCTGGAGCTGTACCTTAATTAAGACCGCGGCCGCTTCCTTCCTGCTCCTAACCATTTCCTGTCATATCGTCGCCGTAAGACCTATCTGTGTCGGTGCAACGTCAGGCAAATACTAAAAAAAGCGAAAGAAAAATCTTATAATGGCATGGACTTCGCTTCTTTCTGAACAGGTCTTTGTTGAGTCCTGCTCCTCGGCAAGGTTGACTTTCTTGTTCCAAGACTCTTGGTTTGAGTTCTAGTCAGTCCGAGTAATCAGCTGCATAAATCCTTCTGGCTAGGAAAATAGATGTTTTTGTTATATGAGTACCCAGGTCTTCGTTCGCACACACATCATGTTACCAGCCATCTCAGAAACACGAACGTCCCTTCATGTAGGCTTGGTGTCAGGGAGGCCATCATGGCGAGAAACTGGGCCGAGTCCCCATATGAGGTATGAGACAAGTTATAAATAAATAAATAAATAAATAAATAAATAAATAAATAAATAAATAAATAAACCATTAATCTGCACCTATCGAGTTGGCAATGAACCTGTGAGTTTGCAATCGGGGGGGCGTGGGTTCGAACTTCTCGGTCGTCAGCCTTGAAGATGGTTATCCGTGGCATGTTAATTAAGACCAAGGATGCTTCCTTCCCAATCCTACTCATAACGTCCAAGTGCCATCGAAAACCTACCAGCGGCAGTATGACATAAAATCGTGATGATGAATTTGGAGATCATGCTTGTTTGGATCGATAAATACAATATAAAATAATGTGTAGAACAGTCTACAAGCAGTTTATCGCTAAATATATACATATTGGTAAGTTCAGAATCAAAATTACATCTTCACGCAGTTAGTTATGGTCACCTAAGGACACAGAGTGAAATTCCTTTCAGATCTGTTCAAGGTTCAATATCAATCCATCACATATCGAATGAAAACCTGCAGCCACTTGGCCTGTACTGCTCAGTTACCTCGAAAGGTCAAAGAAGTATCCTTCATACAGTGGTGTTGCACGAAGGAATCGGTTTAAATCGAGAGATTATTTATTACTGAGCTTGTTGGCCGCGCGGTTCGAATCGCGTAGGTGTGAGCTCGCATTCAGAAGACGGTGGGTTCGAATCCCAATCTCGGCAGCTAGTGGGTTCGAACCCCACTGTCGGCAGCCCTGAAGATGTTTTTCCGCGGTTTCCCATTTTCACAACAGGCAAATGCAGGGGCTGTACCTTAATTAAAGCCATGGCCGCTTCCTTCCCATTCCTAAGCCTTTCCTAACCCGTCGTCGCCATAAGACTGATCTGTTTCAGTGCGACGTAAAGCAACTTGTAAAAAAATTCTGGAATTTGATGACATGTTTTAAAGAGACTCGCCTTCCCCTGTAATGGCAATGTCATTACTACCCAATTAATTTTTAACAACGTTACAATCAATACATCGTCGTTCATATTTGCCGTAGCTTATTTTGCAAGAGACTACACGAAATGTTAAATCACCTCCATTAACATCATTTCCACCGTTATGTTTGTATAATTGGTTTGTTCTTCCGTTACATTTGGTCGTTCAATTAAAAATGGAGAATTCAAACCAAGGTATCAGCAGTCTTACCTGTACCAGACATTCGTTGTATGACAATTAGTGTCGTACTTGTAAAATCTGATTTTAATTATGATGTATCACCGGTGCGTAAAGGCTGCAGGTAGATTTGCAATTCATTGCAGCGACCCAATTCCCTAGTAACGAATGGCAGCCATTAGTCACCGGACTGCTCACAGATTGATGCTAAGCACCACACCACAATGCTTCACTCGAATATGAGCCACGTCGCCCACAACTAACTTGGATTGAATGTCAGGAGAATCTGGTTTGGTAGACGCGTTAATAATAATAATAATAATAATAATAATAATAATAATAATAATAATAATAATAATAATAATAATAATAATAATAATAATATTTTTACGGGGGATTGTAGAAAATCTTCAAAAGACACTTGTGAAGGGTCCGCACTCCACAAGTGTGTGGGATTCTTACCCACTAAAAACCACACACCCTTTTCCCACGATGTGAGTCATCACCCTGGAACTGCTCTCGCATTGCTTCAGGGTGATATCGTGCTTTGTCTTTCAGACGTTTTCTTTCTTCATTTCTCCTTTACGAACGTTCGCAGGCTTCCAAATCCTTCTTCTTCTGACGAAGGATGTTCTCCACGTACACTGCCACGCGATCCCAGGATTCCTGGTTTCGCAGCATCACTGAAATAATATTATCTGTTGTCAATTCTCCTAGTTCAGTTTCCACACATCTTCTCTGAATCGTCCAATGGCCGCATACAAAAAAGTGTGAAATACGTCGTCAATGTCATCACAGTATATGCATGCTGCGTCACTCGCTCTGCCCACTTTATGCAGGAATTTCCGGAAATATCCATGTCCTGTTAGAAGCTGCGTGAGGTAGTAATTTACTTCACCATGGGCCCTTTCAACCCAGATATCCAAGCGTGGTATCAGTCGCTTGGTCCATTTGCCTCGAGGGTCACTTTCCCATCTGAGTTGCCATCGCCTCATCCGTTGACTGAAGGCACGCTTCTTTGTACATTTCTTTCCCAGCTCTCCTTTGGTACGCCAGATTTCATGCCGCTCCAATGCGAGTAGGTCTATTGGGGCTATTGCTGCCACCGTGAGGATTGCAGGTTCGGAAACCGTGCGGTATGCACATGCAATACGCAAAGCCGCTCTCCGTTGTACGGCAGCTCTCCTTCTCCGATATCAAGTAAATCTCAAGGATTCAGCCCAGATTTCAGAGCCATATAGGAGCACTGACTGAACAGTCGACATGAGAAGACGTCGTTTACTAGATTTCGGACCTTTAATATTTCCCATTAGTCTGCTAAGTACAGTCATGTATTTTACTGCTTTGTCTGTCGCTCTCTGAATATGATTCCAGAATGTGAGCTTGGAGTCAAGTGTCACTCCTAGATATTTTGTGCTCGCAGATGTTTCAATCACTAACTCTCCAACAGTCATTGGTACAAGAGTTTCGATCCTTTTCCTCGTCAAAAGAAATTTCTCCGTTTTGTGTTCGGCTAATGTTAGGCTGTGGCTCATCATCCATTCTTTTATGCGCATCACCCGTGGAACAGAAAGAGGTTAAAGAAGGTGCCGGGGTGAATGGGTCTATCTACAATATCAAAATTAATTTAAAACTTGAACTGAAGGTTATATATCTTCAGAAAACAACAACGTAACAAATTTTCACTTGGTGAACATAACAACATGTCAGGTACAAAAGCAATCTTGAAACCAGACTATGAAAATCCCAAATTAGTGAATTTTACGGATTCTGGGCTTCAAGCCCCTAGTTTTACAATTCCACAAATTCCGGACCCAGTTTACAACTTCAATTTAAAACAAGGATTCATTTAGTCAAGGGCAGAAATCCCCTAATTCAAGAGCACTTGCTCCCAAAATACAATATCTAGCCTTCCAGAGGCACTCGTTACTCTTACAAAACTTTGAAAAAGAGCTAACAGGCTCTCAGTTTCTTACTGCCCACTCAAGGCAACATTACATCAAAATTTACCATCTCTGGCCTCGCAAGCCACAATTTACAATTTGAATTGGGTTTTACACTGGGGTATCTAGTACCCAACCTACAGGGCCTTTGCGAAAAAGAACAGGTTAAATAAACGGCCCGAACACAAACTGAATGGAGGCGTACACTGCGCTCCCAGATAATGAAAAATTAAACCTACAGGGCTCTCGACTGATGAAACAGGGGCTAATCCCAAGCTACTTGAGGTGGCGCGCATGGAAATAACTGTAATACATTACAGAAGAAAAAACAAGGTTGCAAAATCGCAGACACCTCAAACCCAGATGAAGGGGAGCTCGAGAGGGTAACTCACTCTCTATCCCCGATTTACAATTAAAGAGTTTATGAAGTGTCTACATTAGACGAAAGAAAAGTTACATTTTAGAAAAGTAGGTTGCATAGTTAAAGATTCGAACCTTCCCCTCAGATAAAGTAGAGGAGACAGCAAGAAAGATATAATTTTATGTGGCCATTACCTTATAGGTGTTCTGGCTGCCGACGATAGAGGCGCCCCGCCTCCTGCTTTAACATACACGCTTAGAAAGACGACGATCAATTGGCAACGAAACACGTAAAGCCGAAACTGATATACCCTCAGGGAAGGTTCGAGAGAATTCAAGACTAAACCGGCCACACCCTCTCAATTTAATTGGTTAATCTCAAAAGTTACACTCAGAATCGAACAAGAAGCCTGTAATAGGTTGAAAATTATTTACCGAAATTCATGATTTGGTAGATTCAAAACTGGCGGAAATAAAAAGAATGGTTGCCAACCCAAAAATAAATGAACATAGAGTCAGTTATGGACAACCTGGAAATACAAAATTTCTTTAATTTATAAGTTCTTTCACCTTGCACCAGAGTGCATGATCAGAGTTTTTTGGTAGCGTCATCCGTGAAAAAATGTCCAACTTCTTGATATATAGCAGAACAAAACAAGGAGAAATTCAATCAGTTTAGGAAACTACACAGTAACAAACTTACTTAATATTTCAGTGGTGACATCTTCCGATTAAAGTTCCAAGTTCAGGTATTATCAGTTTCACCTTTTGATCGATAGGGGAGTTTATAAAGGTGCTTATTTTGAATGAGCGGAGTCAAGGTGTACCTCCTGGTACAACAACAACAACAATAATAATAATAATAATAATAATAATAATAATAATAATAATAATAATAATAATAATAATAATAAAGTACTTTGTTGAAGAAATTTTGTACTCATAAGTCTTTTTTTTTTTTTTACTAAATTATGTTCATTCATTTTTGGGTTGGCAATATTGACCTTTTCTTTCCGCCAGTTTTGAATTCAGCCAATCCCTAATTTCGGTAATTAATTTTCAGCCTATCACAGGTTTCTTCTTCGATTTTGTGTGTAACTTTTTCACCTACTAATAAAAGTGAGAGGGTGTGGCTTGGTTATTCATGAAAGGTCTCGAACTTTCCCCGAGGGTTTATAAACTGCGGATTTTCACGTCTCTTGGCCATTTGATCAACATCTATTTAAGTGTGTGGATGTGAAGCAGGAGGGGGATGGTGCCTCTTTCGTCAGGCAGCAGGTCTTCAGCAAGGTAATGGCCATTTAACATCTTTATTTCTTGCTAGCTCAGCAGTTTAACCCGCGGGAAAAGTCCGAAACCTTAATATGTAACCAACATCTCTAAAATGTAAGTTCTGCTGGCTAATGTGAAAATCTCATAAAATCTGTAACTGTAATTCGGGGATAGGGAGTGATTTACCCTCTTGAGCTCTCCTTCATTTTGGTTTGAGGTGACTACGTTTTGGTAACTGATTTTCTTCTCTTCCTTAATGTTTTAAAATTTCTTTCTTATACGGGTCACTTCCATAGTTTGGGAATAGCCCCTGTTTCTTCGGCCTGGTGCCTTTTAGGTTTTAAGAGAAGCATGTAGAGGAGTGCAAGTGGTCGCCTCCTTTCTTTTTGTTGTCGGGCCATTTATTTATCTGTTGTTTCTACACGAACGCCGTTGTAGGTTGGGTACGAGATACCCCTGTTTCAATTTGTAAGCTGGGCGATGGAAGGCCAGAAAGTGTACGGAGCTAGTGCTCCATTTTTTTTTTTGCTAGGGGCTTTACGTCGCACCGACACAGATAGGTCGCATGGCGACGATGGGATAGGAAAGGACAAGAGTTGGAAGTAAGCGGCCGTGGCCTTAATTAAGGTACAGCCCCAGCATTTGCCTGGTGTGAAAATGGGAAACCACGGAAAACCACTCTCCATTTATTGAGGGGTATTCTGCCCTTACATAATATTGTGATCTTTGTAAAAATTAGTGCGAAGCTCAGGGATTGTTAAATGAGGACTTAAAGCACAAGTTCTGTTTATACCAACAATCTTGTCTTAATAGACTTGTCTTTTGGTACTAGTACTTGTAGTTTTGTTACTTGTTGTAATTTTTACAAAAGAAATAAACAAAAAATATAACCTTTGTTAACATTTTAAATTAACTTTGACTCCGTAGTTAGACCCATTCATCCCGGCACTTTCTTTCACCTCTGCTGATCCGCCAACCACGGTAACAAAAATATTTAAATTCAAATGTGCAGTTTAGGATTATCCCTTGTTTATTTTTGCTAGGGGCTTTACGTCGCACCGACACAGATAGGTCTTCTGGCGACGATGGGATAGGAAAGGCCTAGGAGTTGGAAGGAAGCGGCCGTGGCCTTAATTAAGGTACAGCCCCAGCATTTGCCTGGTGTGAAAATGGGAAACCACGGAAAACCATCTTCAGGGCTGCCGATGGTGGGATTCGAACCTACTATCTCCCGGATGCAAGCTCACAGCCGCGCGCCTCTACGCGCACGGCCAACTCGCCCGGTATATCCCTTGTTTAAAGGGGTATAGTCAATAGACGGCTACGGTCCCATTTAAAATTTCTTCGTTAATATAGCATCCTCCACCGTTGGATTCCTTGTTATTTAAACGGTTTTATCTCGTAATTCCTTTTTGTTCGGTTGCCACAGTACTCTATCTTTTTATACGGAGAAGTGCGGAGCATTTTTTAGATATTGCTATGAAATTATTAACTCTAATTGTATATTATATTTCTATATTAAACGTGCCCATTTGCAAGTTTCTATTTGTCGCTATCATTTCGATCTTATGGAAACCTGAAAGTTATTTCCCTTATTTATTGAAAGTCTGTTTTCACTCACTGATTTGTGGAAAAATACCAAAAATCAAACGGTATTTCCGTTGCAATATGCGCGCTGGAAAATCAGGTCAGTGTAGGTCAATGTGAGTGATGTGAGTTCTCAACAGAACAGGCTGCTCATTAGTAATGTGTAGTCGGTATGCAGTTCCCATCGTTTGGCATGTAATTTCAATGGTTTTTGTTTCGAGTCCAATTTCCTTAAATGTTTCACCAAGATACTTAAATTGCGATTCTCGTTCAATTTCTCCATACTTTTTCTCCTTGTATTTTGGTGCTTGTTTGTTGGAAGTCACAAATTCTGTCTTTTCAAAAGATGGCCGACTTTTTCCTCAATTACTTTCAGGAGTTCAATCTGATTTCGGACTGTTGAAATGTCTCGAGTTAAGGTTGCGAGGTCGTCTGCAAATGCTAGGCAATCTATTGCTAATTTTCTCGGCCTAAAGTGATTGGCTGGTGAATTTTTAGGACTAATTTCTATTTTATTACTTCGTACAACAATCAGGATGTACCGTGGTTGTATTCTATCTCCCATTAACAAGAGTATTCCTTACTCTTTCTTCATAACAAAATTTAAACCACCATTTTTATTTTTATTGTTTAATTTTTAAGCTTAAGTTTTTTAATCCTGTGTTTTATTGAAATGTATACGCTCTGGTTCATTTATATGATCGATTCATTAAAATAATATCGAAGTAAATATTTCGGTTATCGACGTTTCGTTCGATTGGTTGACCATGAATAATGCCACTGAATAATTTTTTCTGCAGCGAAACAAATGCATATCAATGGGTGTTTATGTAAAGTGTGTTCTAATACATTTCCATATGCAGATACGTGGCGGCTCTTTAAAAATCAATGCGTTTGTTTTTTGTGTTATTCATCACGTTTCCCATCCTGAACGTCAGTTGAGGGAGGGATGGTCATTTTAAAATTCACTGCCAGCCAATTTAATATGGAACAGCGTGACCGTGTCACCCATCAATAGCTACGAGCCGAGATAATCTGCTGAAAGATCATCTGCTCATCAACACCGTCATCATGTTGGAGAGCCAGTACAGTGTGTTCAAACCTTCCTAGTCTTTCGTCAAAGCGATATTTCATCCATATTGCGTCCGGCTCCATGGCTAAATGATTAGCTTCCTGGCTTTAGGTTCAAGGGATCCCCGGTTCGATTCCCAGCCGGATCGCAGATTCTAACCTTCATTGGTTTATTTATGATGGTGATGATGTTTGTTGTTTAAAGGGGCCTAACATCTATGGTCATTGGCCCCATTGATTTATTCGAATGGCTCGAGGGCTGACTGTATATGCCGTCTTCAGCACTGAAATTCATCATGCTTTCTGGACCTTGGAAATGTTTCTCCTACATTATTCTGTTAACAAAGTGTTAGACTTAAAAACACCACTCTTAAAATTCAATATAAAACTATAACATATGCTGGGAATTATAGATCTGAACTTTTCCTGGCTGCTTGAGGCTATTATTTCCTCTACATACTATTTGTTAATATAGTAGCTGTTTATTCTTTTTACCTTTTCTTCGAAAAAGCTGATGCTTTCACATCTCCTCTGTGTAGGTATGTTCAGTCCGTCAGCAATTCCGCTGGTGAGATCCTCAACAGCTCTGCCATCAGCGGTCATAGATGGCCTAGGCATCACTGAAGAGGTAGGTAAGGGTTATACTGCCCGATGGCAGGTCCGGACCTCCGCAGAGGTGTTCCTGAGCCGGAGTTTACGTGCGGTAGTGTGGCCAGTTCATTTCCGCTCCTCCATTCCCTTACCCCCCACCAACAGCGCGTGACAACCCATCCAACTCTTGACCACGCCCAATGTTGCTTAACTTCGGAGATCTCACGGGATCCGGTGTTTCAACACGGCTACGGCCGTCGGCAACTGAAGAGGCGTACTAGGGAAATGAGGAGTGAGGCAGTTTCCCGTTGCTTACCTCACCGAGCCAGAGTTGCTATTACATATCAGTCTACCAAGCCCACTGAAATGCATACACCAACCGACCCTATGAGCAACATTTTCACACCATTCATAGCAGGGACTGGTTGCAGAAGGATTGGCATTACAAGCATCGCTCTTACCTCAGTCACTTTCATATTGTCAAAGCCAAGGATAAGACAGAGACAGATTTATGAAAGTAACAAAATTGCTCTAGCCTATACCAGAAGACATAGTGCGCTGTAAACACTAGGTCCTGCCAGCAAAGGCATATCTCCTCTATACAACTTGCTTATAACCAGCCCTTACTGTTGGGACACCATCACTCACTGACTTATGGACAATCTCCACAGAATCTAATTTTCCAATGCGCATGTTGCAACAGAATACTGTTTAATTTTTAGTGTTTTTCTACAAATTTTTAATACACTCAATTATGTTGAAATTATGTCGAAAACAACAACAACAATAACAAATTGACTGATGCAAGTATTAACATCGTAACTTTTCCCCTGTTGAAACAGGGGCGCAGGATATACGATTTTTATACGGGTGAAAAATACTGAAGTAAAAACTTTGGTGATGATCGTAACTTATTTTGGCTATCCTTGGACTTACGAAGTTAATACTTGTAGCCGTCGAAATATTCAAATGGTTTGGTGGACAGTGCAAACAGATTTGCAAGGAAAGAGGGAAGAACCCCCCGGGGTTCCTTAAGATCGAACTGATCGTAACAAATAGGAACGTGCAAGTGAGCAGATTTATTATAGAAATATAATACCACTGCTGCTAGCATGCACGCACAGTTGAGACCTTCACGTAGCCCTATTTTTCGGGCTGGTTCAAACGCAGTAAGCTGTTGATACTGGCCTCTTCGTCGTCGTAAAGGTAATCTTGACCCACTCACTGTCACTCCGTCCAGTCTCACAGGTAACTAACGCATTCGCACAGTAAAACCCGTATTTAATGCAAAGCTGATGTGCAAA